>NC_066609.1:1540000-1565000 GCF_905475345.1 Vespula vulgaris
GAAGAGCGTCAAACATCCATCGTATTACTCATCATTATATCATATAATTCTATTATTAAGTATTAGCTAAGAAGAACGGAGACGGTCTGAAAGTTATCTAAAATCTTCGTTGAAGTAATACTAGAGTTGAAGTAAAACTCGGATTCCGGAGCGCGGAACTTCTTCAATTAGTCCGTCCAAATTCATCCCGGGCATCGTTCCAACGTCTAGCACGAATACTCGAATACTCGATGAGAGAGAACGAGAGAAAGAGAGAAAGAAAATTAGAGAGTTAACGTGAGAAAGAGAGAGAGAGAGAGAGAGGTCTTTTGTCGAGACGTTTCCAGGATACACTGACAAAACTACGATCGAGAAAATTATTCTTAAAACTCCAAATTTGATATCCATTTGAATCTAAATTTTTAACGAGAACATCCAATTTCTTATTATATAATTTTATCTATTTTTTTTCTTTTTTTTTTTTGAAATACATTTCTCTTGATAACCCATAATATTCCCCTTAATACACGAATTAACGATCCCACATTTATTCGTTCACATTCCGTACGAGATCATTGGATTAATGGTATTAATAGATATCAATGAACCGATCAATCGATCGATCGATCGATCGATCGTAATAAAAGCAAACACCGAACTTACGACGTACTTTCATTTCTCAGATCAATTATTATCCGGTCGTATAAATATATTCATTGCGGTGAAAAGCAAATAATATTGAAGGAAAGAAAAAAAGAATCGTTGTGTTATATAAGTAAATGAAAAAGAGAGACAGATAAGTAAGTAGATAGATAGATAGATAGATAGATAGATAGATAGGGTGGGTGGGTGGATAGGTGGGTAGGTCGATGTTATTCTCAGAGAGAAAGGAAAGAGAGAGCCTGTTAAACAGATTTATCGGTGATAATCAATTAGTAGTGAAAATATTGTTACAACTGTGATGTATATATAATTAAGAAAGAATGATGATGGAAGGGGAAGATTGGGTGAGGGGGTGTAAGGGGAAAAGGGTGGTGTGGGTTCATTGTGAGAGACGAGAACACAGTTCGCAACACACGAGTTAGAATCGTCAACAGGCTCTTCTATTTTCGGTTTCGTTCTCTACATCCGACATAAGAAGGAGTGTCCGTGTCTCCGACGACGACGAAGACGAAGAAGACGAAGAAGAAGAAGAAGAACGGCGAAGAGTAAGAATAAAAAGAAGAACAAGAAGAAGAAGAAGAATAAGAAGATGAAGAAGCAAAAGGCACAAGGCAAGCGACACTTCGAGCCTCTTCGTCGTGACATAACCTCGGGTTAGTGGCCTCTTCTTCTTGACACTCCTAACTCAGTCGCCTCGAATCACGTTCTGCATCGAATTGAACGACACTGTGTACATATATATATATGTATGTATGTATGTAGGTGTGTGTTTATATTTTTGTCAGTATGCACAAATGCACAGATTTATATATATATATATATATATTTTATAAAGAAGAAAAATATTTGCAAATTTAGAAAAAAAGAACTGCGTCTTGGAATTGGACTATAGATGGATTACTATATAGACACTCATATTTTTGATATACTATATAGTTCGTAAAGGAGAAAAATATTTTTTTACCTAACAAAAAAGGACTACGGAATGAGATTAGAACGTATGGAATTATGTATAAGGATTTATATATGTATAGAGATTGATACTTCGTAAAGGACACCATAATACAAGTATCTTTTTCATATGTGTTTATATATATATACTTTATAAAAGATAAATATAAAAACATTTGTATATTTTTTAACGTAATGAAAAAGGATCGCAGAATAGAATTGGACTCTATGGAAACGTTCAAAAAAATATATATATATATATAAGAAAAGATTAATATTTCATGAAGGACACCACATATACGTATATATCTATTTCGTTCAATAAAAAAAATTTCTCAACTCGTTCATTAAAGGAAAATAATTAATAGAACTTGCTGCAAAAGAGGAATCGTTCATAGAAATTTTTACATACGCACACATACGTACTTCGTCAAGGATACACATAGCAGTATGCATATATACCTACTTTGCAAAAAAAAAAAAATTTCGCAACGTCATTGAAGGATCGTGATAAAAATTGCTGCGTAGTAGGAAGTTGAATTTTGTAAAATCACTCGTAGAAATGTATATATATGTATATATACACGTACACACACATATACGTGATAAAGGACATCATAATATACATATACACACATATATATTGCTACTTCGTAAGAAATTTCTTAACGTCGTTGAAAGAAACGTAAAAAAAAAAAAAAAAAAAAAAAAAAAAAGAGAGAGAGAGAAAGAAGAAAGGATGAATTACAGAACAAGGGTAGTTAAACCCTCACAAAATCATTCTTAATAAATTTTCTTAGCCAATTAAAAATCTATTTTCTTTTTCTTTAGGCCCGATCATTTCAATTTCTTTTTCTTTTCTCTTTCTTTTTTAAATTTTTGCTCTCTTTTCCTTTCTTTTCTGCCTCCCATTTCTTTTTTCTTGTTTTCTATTTTCCTTTTTCGGATCTCGCGTCTCGATTCTCTTTCTCTTCACGGTCACGTTCGGATTACGATCTGAGTCGTGAAATCTCTTCGGGTCCCATAACTTTCGGATCTAATCAACGTCTTAAAGCGACAACAAGAGTAACGGGTGTAGGGACTATGCATCAACCTCAACAGTTATTTGTCCTCGTTAAAGTTTTTAGTTCCCACTTAACCCGAACCGAGATCAACGCTAATTTGCTACGAGATACGCTTTCTTCTTTTAGTCAAAGAGAGAGAGAGAGAGAGAGAGAAATATATATACATATATACATATATATATATATAGATAGATAGATAGATAGATAGAGAAAGACAGAGAAAGACAGACAGAGAAAGAGAGAAAGAAAAGGGAAGATCCAAGAGCGGTTTCATTCGAGTCCCGACATTTTGGAATTTAATCAGATGAGCATAAATTTGATCGGGCAACATAATAAATCGTTCTATTCCCTCTTTTTCATCGATTTAAATCTCTCTCTTTCTCTCTTTCTCTTTCTTTTTATCTATCTATCTATCTATCTATCTATCTATCTATTTATTTATTTATTTATTTATTTAATCTATCTATCTATCTATCCTTTTCTGTTTAACTTCATAGTACTAAGAAAAGATACTGACGTAATTGCATATATCAAATGTATCTTCTTCTATTTCTCTGTCTCTCTCTCTATCTTTCTCTCATTTTCTCTTTTCAATCTCATAGCTTATATATCAAGCACTACCGTAATCCTATTAGCTAATTGGTAATTAGTCTCGTTAGAATGGTATTAACGAGTCGATTACGTAAATAATACTGGCGCTACAAAAACGTCGTCGTCGTCATCGTCGTCGTCATCGTTATCATTATCATTATCGTTATCATTATCATCTTCTTCTTCTTCTTCTTCTTCTTCTTCTTCTTCTTTATTTGTTTCTTTATTTGTTACTAAATACTATCTAATGGTGGTTTGTTGAAAAAAAAGAAAAAGAAACAGTAAACGATTAAATAAATGAATTTGTCTTCTAATAAATATATGAATATATAAATACATGGATATGTATCTCAAGATAATAATAACGATGAAAAGGATTCTGAGATTCGTTAGAAAATGATTTGTCCGTTCTAATGGATGTTATAAATGGTACCGTTGTAAATTCCTTCTAAATGGCTGATATAAATCCGTATGAAAGTAATAATCGCGGATTACGAGAAAGTTATAACTTGTTATACGTTGAATAAGGATATAAAAGAGAGATAGAATTAAAGAGAGAGAGACAGAGAGAGATAGTAATCGAATTTTCTCGTTAAACATAATTATTTACAAAACTATAAAATATATATATATATACATATATATATATATGTATATGTATATAATTTTATTTCTTTTTCAATTAGATATGGCCATAATCTCTCTCTCTCTCTCTCTCTCTCTCTCTCTCTCTCTCTCTCTCTCTCTCTCTCTCTCTCTCTCTCTCTCTCTCTCTCTCTCTCTCTCTCTCTCTTACATTTATTTAATAAAAATTTAAATAAATCGAAAGAAAGCTTGACATTTATAACTTCATTTATTTCACTTTAATAATTCAATTAACAAATGAATTTATTTTCAATTATAATATCTATATATACAAAAAAAAAATAATTTCCACACGATCGTCGCAGAAAAATCTTTCAAATTCCATCATTAACATCAAAACTTTGCCATGATCTTACTCTCTTTTTCTCTCTCTCTCTCTCTCTCTCTTTCTCCCTCTTTCTCTTATCTTTATTTAAAAAAAACAATATAGGCGTTGATAATAATACCTACGAAACATTTTGAATGTCGAAATAAAGATTTTCTCGTGAAAAAAATAGTGTCCATTTGTATACAGAAAAGAATTGTTCTTTTTTTTTCTTTTTTTTTTTATTAATATCGAGATCTACGCTCGATCAGGATCGAAGATACGCGCGTGGCTCGGTTGGATACGCGTGGCCGGATATTAAAAACGTGCCGGTTGAAATCTCTTCTGAGAATGAACGAAGGTCGATCGAGAGGGTTTCGCGTATTCTCCAGGCTCCTACGTAATCGTTTAGATAGAGATACACGCGTGATCTCTGTCTGTCCTGACTCTGTTTCCGTATTCGTTTGTGTACGTATATATATATATGTATGTATTAGTTGTTTGTTTATATGTGTGTGTATATATGTAAGCTCAAGCAAGTGTATACGTTCATGTTCGTGAGAAGAAACCTCGTGCGATTTGGCACGTATTCTTTTCCTTTTCTCTTCTTCTTCTTCTTCTTCTTTTTTCTTCTGTTTCTTTTCTGTTTTTTATTTATTTATTTATTTATTATTTTTTTTTTTCGTTCTTCCCTCCTTCTTCTTTTATCTCCGTCATTTCTTTTCATCGTCTTTTTTTTTCCTTTCTCTTCTTTTCGTTCTATTTTTTTTTTGTTTTTCTCTTTATCGTATTTTTCTCCTCTTTTCTTTTCTTTCTTTCTTTTTTTTTTTGTTTTGGTTTATTTTTATTATTTTTTTTTATTTTTCTATTTTATCGCTCTCGATTGGGAGTAATTCAATTGGGAATTTGAAATAATTTTAATCTTCTCTAACGACTGGATATATATATTTGTGTTTTGTGTGTTGTGTATGTGTTTCTCTAGGAAAGTAACGATTGTAAAATTGAGAATTTATTGGATGAGTTATTCGATAAATAGTCATGGTTATTTATTTTGATATATATTTATACAGACTTGTATTTTTTAATGAAATCGTTTTTAATACGATACACGTATAGATATATGTATGTGATATAATTTTTGTTGCATATAATTGTTATATATAACTCAATATTTTGTTATATCTAAAAAAGATAATGATCTCTAATATTGCACAGTATCAATTCTAATTATTTTTTCAATCTACATAATAAAAAATTATTTTGATTGTATACGACTCAAGATTTTCTTGAATTTGGACAGAGAAAAGAGAAATGAAAAAGAGAGAAAAATCAATTACGCGGAAAATAAAGTAAAATGTATGATAGTACGACTTATCCAAGGGAAGACAAAAAAAAGAAGAAGAAAAGAAAAAAAATTGTTACAAAAGCATTTTTTGAAAAATTAATTTACGTTCGATATACGCGCTTAAAATTACATGGAATAATTTAATCGAAATTGATTGAAGAGTAAACTCGATTTGATTAAAAAATAAACACGCAAGATATCAACGAAACAAATACCATGGATATATACATATATTATAGCATTTTCGTTTGAACAAAGAGAAAAGAAGAAAAAGAAAAAGAAAGAAGAAAAAAAAAACAAAGAAAAAAAAGAGAAAAAGTCCGTACGAAAGTTTTCATTATATCTTTTTCTCTTTTTTCCTTTCTTCCATCTTTTTTTCTTTTCCTTTCTATTCTTTTTCTTTTTCCTTTTTTTCTTTTTTTTTTTCTTTTATTAACCTTATTCCCATAAAACCATTAAAGTTACGATCGGCGCAAAGGCCAGTCCCGTTGATTTTAACTTTCACACAGGATCCCTTCCCATGAAATATTTCGACATTTATCATAGCCGTATTACTTCGTATTTAACGATCCCCTATGCGCGAATCGTAACACATAAATACCTACTCACACATAAATAAATAAATAAATACATACATACCTACATAGATAGATAGATAAACAGATACATAGATAGATACATATATACATAAATACGTACATAATTGCATACATACATACATACATACATACATACATACAATAAATACATTCGTTCGTCCATAAATACATACATACGTACATACATACATATATATATGTGTGTGTACATAAATACACATATACATTTATAGTCAGGAGTATACGACTCGGTTGATACTGCGAATTTCGCATTGAAATTAGATTGCTATCAAAACCTTTGCGATTTGCCACTATTCGTTGCCGATGTAATCAGAAATTACTTGGGACTATCTCATGGAAGCAGTAGAGTTGCCATACCCGATGATAAAAAGTCTTTAATTACGGACGTATCAGTTTACACAGGCACTCTAATTGGACGAAGTTAAACCGAGCGTAGTCTCTCTCTCTCTCTCTCTCTCACTCTCTCTCTCTCTTTCTCTCTCTCTCTCTCTCTCTCTCTCTATCTCTATCTATCTCTCTTTCTATCTTTCTCTTTGCTCTTGCAGCTGGACTCGTTAAACATTATCCAGAGTAATACAATATGCAACGAATCCGATGGACCAATGGTGGAACACACCATAGAACCTCAGAGATTCAAAAGAACTGAGAGAGATATACGTAGCAATCCAGTTACCGTACTAATTATACAGGGTGGTCCAAATTAACCGCATTCGATTTCCGTATCTTCTCGCGGAATGTTAAAATTTCTGAGGGGAGGGGAGAAGAAAAAAAAGAAAGGAAAAGAAAACAAAAAGAAAGGAAAGAAAAATAAATGGACAATTTTCGTGTTTGCCATGTTTGACGAGGGATCGAAAGAACGTTTCATTTGTGTTTTTCTTCGTGTTTTTTTATCGTTAGTAGTTGTCAAGGTTCCGAAGGTGTCCCATAATTGGTTGTCCACCAATAACCGGATCCGATTTCCGTATCTTCTCGCAAAATGTTAAAATTCTCTTGAAATGGGAGCACGAGGGGATGGAAAAGGGGGAGATAAAAAAATGTTCGAAACTTTTGTTATCACTCGGTAGCAGGAACATTTATAATTCGATGTCCTCGTATGCGTATATATATATATATATATATATATTCGATTTTTTCTTTTTTTCTTATCGATTATAGTTATCAAGCAAACGTTTCAAAGTGTCCCCCCTGTTTAATATAATCGGTGGTCCACTTTAACCGGATTTGATTTTCGTAAAAATTCGATACTTTTGTGTTATCGTCTGGCACGATGTAGACTCAGAAATAACATTGAATTTATCGTCCTGGTGGTATTATGGTTATCAAGGTTTTCAAGGTGTCCCATATATTTTTCAAGACTAACCCTAATACTCTCTGCCGATAGGAATACCATATATTTCTTAACAGTTTCTAATTATCGAGAATTTCGTATCTTGAGATCGAACGATAAATCTAAGACTTTGAAATAGTTATCACCGACGATCATTAACCCGACGATCGAAAAAGAAAGAGAAAAAAAGAAAGAAAGAAAAGAAAGAAAAAAAGGAGAAAAAAAGAAAGGAAAAAGAAATAACGAATAAAAATAGAAAGAAAGAGGTCGATGTATCGTTAAGCCCCTCCCCCTACCACCCTCCACCCTCCCTCACCCCGAATATATCGATTTCTCGGTACATACCTTGATACCGTTACGAACGATCGCATGTAACTACATGGTACGGTTTATATACCTATATATACCAACACAAGATACCCGTTTCACGGGTGTTACATACATACGTTAGTATTTGTAATTCAGTGATAGGCCGATCGAACGAGAGATGAATGTCGTTTGGTTCATTAGTAATTACTGGCGGCACTTCCCCCACTTTGTCCCCCACCTACCTCTCACCCATTTATACTTAACCCACCCCACAACACCCCACCATGGAATATAATGATGGTAATGAATATTCCATGAGATTCGGAGTCTTTTAAAAGGTGTCCTTTTAAAGACCTCCTCCTCCTCATACCAGATCGACGAGTATCGAAACTTCAACAGAGAGAGAGAGAGAGAAAGAGAGACAGATAAAGAAACAGATAAAGAAAGAGATAGAGGTTTTCTCAAGATGGATTAAGGATTTCTCTTTTCTTTTTACAAGATTTCAATTTCTTCCGTTGATGTCTCCATTTCCTTCTCGATCTCGTACCTACATATATGTACACGTATCAAGAGAACATCGATCCCGAACGACATTCCTCGTCGTCGTCTTTGTATAGATCTTCAAATTCTTCGTTAACCCTTTAGCTACCTATCTGTAACTGACCGTGCAGCTTTGTATCCATTCCAACAGAAACTGCAACTCTGCTAACTGGTGTATGCAAGTAAACGTGTTCTCAGGATCGAGGTATTTCGTTATACTATAGCTAGTATGCGTTTAACCAGATCTCTCTGCAATGATCTGGTATATATATAAAGTTACATTTTCGTACCTGATTTATAATACAGGTTTGGGTAGATGGAGCAGGGTGGAGTCGATCAAAAATTTTTTAAAAGGACGAAAAATTCCTATGTAATTTTTTTTTAATCGATTTGATCTACTCTTGAAATCTGAAGGAAAAAAATAATAAGGGAAATGATTGGATTGATTGGTCTTGATTAGTAGGATTGATCGATTTTTAAAATTACCTAGGAACTTTTATTTTTTTGTCATTTTCTCGTATGTTTTTACATCTTCTTTTTACGCCTTGTATATTTTTAATTATTTTTTTATACGAACGAAAATTACCGATAGAGCGGTGCGTACGTTAAAAAGTTAAAGATTCGTTTCGTGTACATACGTCCAAATTTTCGACAAGGTTAAATTTTCTAAGAATAAATTCGTCTTGGCTATGTTCGAACATTTTTTGATGAGGCATCTGATGATCTTTTTTTGAGACTATCAACGATATCAAAAATCGTCAGGCATGTCGTTAAAAAGGACACCCCAAATCGCTAACTTCTGTTGAACGGACACCGCCACAGTTTTGCTGTGGATATTAATTTGTAATCTTAGAATAAAAAATTCACTCGATAAATATTTCTTTTCGAACGAATTTGTTAACACAATTTTTCTTTTTTTTTTTATTTAAATAATTATTTAAATAATTACGTTTTATCGATTCCTAACATATTACGATTACAAATGTCAAAATGTTGTTCCGCACAATTTTGAGATAGCCCAAATGAAAAAGAGAAATTAGAAATTCAGGATTGAATTATCGGATCGATCAAAATTTAATTTAATTTATCATTTGCAATTTAGTCGTATCCACTCGTCTGATTTTCAAAACGTCATGATATTTAAAAGATTTAAAAGACGAGTTTGCTCATCAATCAACAAAGGGTTCTGTGATGACAAGAAAATAATTTGACGGTACCGCAAAAGAAATATATTTGATATTAAATTTCAAAATGGTTCCGGAACGGACGAATGTTATGGAATGAAAAGGAAAAGAGAGGGAAAAAAATAGAAGGGTTAGAAAAGTAATAGAAAGAGAACGGATATAATAAAAGTCGAAGCGAACTGTGCGTGAAACGATGCAGGGACTCAATTAGAGCCGCTGACGTTCGTTAACAGGAGGAGGTCGTTAACTGCACTTTGCCGTGATGCACTCGCATCCGACTTGCAGCAGGTATGTGCGTTGTACATACATCTATGTATATACCTGAGTGTTCAATGTGTATATACATATATATATATATATATATATATATATATATATATACACATACACATCGAGAAAAATGTCTCGAGTTGTATATACTTAAATACGAACGATACATCTTCAAGAGTGAGAATCAGAATCTTTCTTCGAGGTAAACTTCTTTCGTACCGATTAAAAAAAAAAAAAAAAAGAAAGAAAGAAAGAAAAAACCAAAAAAGGGAAGAAAAGAAACAAAATGGCGGCACGATTCGTTCGATTGATCTCTCGTCTATGTCATATGTATAAAATGAAAAAAGAAAATTATCACAATCCTTCATACATTTGCTTTATCATCGATTTAACAGTCTCCACGAGATGTTTCATCAAGCCTCATAAATAATCATTATAGTCTTTAATAATTCTATACATTATCTTTTCCCTTTTTTTTATTGGACGAGAAGGATCTCTCCACACCTATAAATGGTATCATTGATCTTTAACGATACAGCTAAGATCGATTTACATATACATATTTTCAAACTAAATCACGTTGAATGTACCTATACAGGGTGTCTCATTTCAAACTCTCTGATCAAATATCTCATATACTATTGTTATTACGAACAAATGTTTCCAACGAAAATTGTAGATAATGACAATACGAATCGAACGAATACCCACACTCTATCATTTCATCGACATTTTATCGAGTTATGGTGATTAGAAGTTTAACAAGCCATAGAATCTCAATGATGCGATCAATATTCCTAAGTAAACATTGAATTCAATCGATCGATTGAATTCAATAGATTGCTTTAATCTATTTCTCTTTTCTTTTCACCTTATTTTCCTTATTTATTTTTAATTTATTATTTATTTCATACATGTACGAAATTTGTATATCGTTGAAAAGTACGACGTCGTTGAAATCCGTCGTAAAGAAGATTATTTCGATTACGGAGTTACGTGTAAACTTCAAGATGCGATAACTCGAAAAGATGTCGATGGAAAGGTACATTGTTGGTACTCGTTGGATTCGTAACGAAATTATCTACAACTTTTGTTGAAAACATTTTTTAATAAAACCGATGGGATTGGAGATTTTTAATGATATTGTTTAAAATGAGACGCCCTGTATAATAATATTAACATACAACCATAAAACGAAGTAGGCTATTGTAATTTATCGCACGCTCGACACATTAATCTTAAATATATATATATATATATATATATATATATATATATATATATATATATATACACACATTTATATATATATATATATATATGTATTTATCATGCTCGTTAATACGCGGTATGCCGAAAGAGGGAAGAGTGAGGGCTAGGGGGTTGGAGAGAGAAGGGATGAGGAGACATCGAACTGGATTTCTTCGTTTCTCTTGTTCCTTTCGTATCGTCTTAAGAAGAGGAACTCATTTACCTCGATTATAATGATCGAAGAGTGGATGAATATAGATTGATGATGATCTATATACCTATATATGTACACATATATATATATATATATATATATATATATGTATGTATATATGTATATAAGATCATATCAGAAAGCTTATGCAGCTTTCAGAAACGATGTCACCGTTTACCAACTTCGTAGAAAAGTAACTGTGCTCGTACTTGATCGGCCATCTTGGTTCTTCTCTATCTTTTTCGTTTCCTTTTATTTTTTTCTTCGTTTTCTTTTTTTCTTTTTTTTTTTTTTTTACTTTTTTCTCTCATTATCTTTCTTTTCCTTCGTTTTTTTTTCTTTCTTTCTTTCTTTCTTTCTCTCATTCTTTTTTTTATTTCTTTCTTCCTCCTCCTCCTCCTCCTCCTTCTCCTCCCACCTCCCTCCCCTACTTTGAGCTCGGTCCGATAGGGAAATTACTCTAGGAATTAATTAACAGTTCGATCGAACGATCGATCAAAGAGAAAATCGGAGTTCAATATATTTTCTATGTGCGTATAACGTGAAAGCTGTGTCGTTTTAAAGAGAAAGAGAGAGGGGGGGGGTGAAAGAGGGAGAAATAGATAGACGCGTTACACGGCTGTTCTAATGGATAACTTATGCGTTCTATTTTATACTCTTGATGTAGGATCAGAAATGTAGGAAGTAGTAAAGGAAAATTGTATTCGTACTTATCTTTTTTCTTTTCGTTTTTTTTTCTTTCTTTTTTTTTTTTTTGACGTGGGTCACGTGACGGGACATAGTAGTTAAATGTATATATGTATGTATATATATATATTTATATCATAAGTATAATTATATTGATAATTCGTATTATATGAAATTGTATAATATGTGAGGTTATCGTTGTAAAATGTATTATCATAAATATAATGTATATATTCAAATATACTTTCGATATATATATATTATAAATATGCATGCACGTATAAGTATATATAGATAATTTTATCGATAAAAATAATAATAATGATATTTATGATACCAGGTTTGAACGAAACGTCCCTACGGAAACTTGCAATTCTGCATGATCTCAAAGAAAAGAACGAAAAGAAAGAAAAAGGAAAAAAGATCACAAAAATGTCGAGAAAAAAAATTAATCTGGAAAAAAATCTCTTCGAAAGGAGTTTACTAATTGATTTTTAAAATTACCCTTGAAAGTATCCGAGGTGTTTCGGACTAAAGTACCAAACCATGTATTATATCATAAATACATACACACATACATGTATATATATATATATATATATATATATATATATATATATAGAAAAAAACACATACACATATATACATTTATAAGTATACTATAAAAAAAATATTCTTTTATCACATATACATATACATACACACACACATACACACATATATACTTCTTTCGACTACACATAAAGCTTATCATAAAATCTCTATAAAGCCGTGAACAGGAATCGCGTAACTTGATTTCAATAAGACATGCAATCATGGTGCCCTCCTCCCTTTAGAAATCGTGCCGCACCGATTAGCGGGCATCCCTTTCTTCTTTTAGGATCGGTTGGTACTCTTGGTACTCTCTTCTTCAGAGTAATATGGATATCTCTCTCTCTCTTTTTCTTTCTCTTACTCTCCCTCTCTCTCTCTCTCTCTCTCTCTCTCTTGATCGTAATAATACCTTCGGTGGAGATCCTATCATCATCGATTTTCCAACCAGATGGTAGGGATAACTAACAACAGCAGCCTGGATTCTACCTTGGCAAAGCACGATTATTTCTACCTAATTGTGCTTAGAACAGCTTGTTATCTATCTCTCTCTCTCTCTCTTTCTCTCTTTTACTATCTATCTATCCATCTCTCTCTCTCTCTCTTTTTCTCTTTCTGTCTTTCTTTATCATCGTAAAAAAAAAGAGAAAGATAGGTACTTGGCTTTAAACGTACCGCTGAGTTTTACTACCTCTCTCTCTCTCTCTCTCTCTCTTTCTCTCTCTCTCTCTCTCTCTCTCTCTCACGTACACACGCATATAAATACATACGCATACTAACGCTTTAACTTTCATTCTCTCTCTTCGTCTATAACAAGGGCGATTTCTCATTGTAAGCACGCGCGTTATCTTGCCATCCGCCATTTTTACGGAGCTTCTTCTTTTAATGGTCTCCACTTAAGCTCGATTCAAAAAAAGAGAGAAAGAGAGAGAAAGAGAGAAAGAAAGAGAGAGAGAGAGAGAGTATTCCTTCCTGGAGAATGTAACATCGTATTACGACACCGAGTTAACGATTCTTCTTTCTTCTCTTCTTCTTCTTATTTTTCTTTTTCTTCTTCTTCTTCTTCTTCTTCTTATTCTTCTACTTCTCATTCTTATTCTTCTTATTCCTATCCTTCTTATTCCTCTTATTCTTATTCTTCTTTAACTACTCCGATCGCGTTACTTTCGCGATATGGGACTACCTCGTTCAAGGTCATCCTTTACCACGCTAACAACTGCCCCATCAAATAAGACTTCTCGACAATACTAAATATCAATTCCTTCGAAGGACTCTCTTGAGTCTACTGCTGTATAGGGTGAACTAAAAGTTACTACATTGAAAGCTAAAAAGGTCCTAGATCGTGGGAACAAAAAGTTTATTAACCGATCAAAATTTTATATAATCGAAAGTTACTAGATTAGGAAATAGATAAATACTTATTGGGCGGGTCAAAGGTCAGGATTTATCCAAACAGGTACAAAAGCTACTAGACGATTGTGATCGAAATTACAAGAAAAAAAAAGAAAAGATCAATCGGCGAAAAGTCTGATCTCGATTTAAGAGAAAAAAAAAAACGAAAAACAAAAAAAAAGAGAGAAATAAAAACACCTCGAGACTTTTTGCCTCCATTCAAATCCACCCCCTGTGCACCGAATTACAATTAATCAAATTGTCAATAAAATAAAATCTTGTTTAATCTGATTAAATTGTTTTCATTGATGAGATCTTATACTATTACTGATCGTATTACTATACTGAAATATCGTTTTCAATATATACGTCTAGTTTCTTTCGATAATTCAAATAATCGATACTAAATTGTATTGAAAAAAAATGTTGAACGCAACAGTGTCACCTAACAGTAATAAAAAAGAGAGAGAGAGAGATTTTGAATTAATATCTTCGAACGATGTCGTTCGTCTCGCTCGAAGATCTATGGATCTTCTTCTTAACGGAGATAAAGGAGTCGAGATATTTTGCGAGTGTAAAAAAAAAGGAGAAAAAAAAGATGGACACAAGACGATCCTTTGCACAAGGATTTTTCTTTTCATTTTCTTTTTTTTTTACATGTTTTCTTTTTTTTTTTTTTCTTTCTCTCTTTTACTAACAAAATTTATTTACCGCGAAAGAGACTATAACAGGGCGAGAGACCAATAACATTGATCATCTCGAAAATATCTGCGTTCCTTTTCTTTGCTTTTTCTTTTTTTTTTCAAAAGCTACGAAGAAACAACTTTGTTAACAAAAATCGTACGATACGGTGAATACTAAGAGAGAAAAATGGAAAGGAACTATAATATAAGAGTATTATAATTTTTTCTTTTTTTTATTGTCCGTAAGTAGATCTAGTGTAAAGGACATATGCGAGTGTACTACGATTTTTTTTTTACACGGAATCATGTCCTTTATTGCGGCCGATCGATCGTCGCTCGATGTTCGGTGTTCTCTATAAAAAAAAAATAAATAAATAAAGAAAATAAAGAAAAGAAAGAGAAAGAAAAAAGAAAAAGGATTAAAAAGAAATATATAGGTTGAGTAAGTTATTACAGTTTAGAAGATATTTTGATAGAAATAGATAATAATTACTAGGAAAACAACGTAGTATACCATGTACACGTGTGACCAATTGTAAAACTGTAGTAAGGTTAATGTTAAATAGTAATGGTAAGAGATTTTATGGTTTCTTAGGTTTCCTAGCACCATTATTTCGCGCTTTCATACAGATAATAATGGTGTAAGGTAAGGGCAGAGTAAAAGTACCGGAATAAACGCAATGTAAGCGCGGAATAATGGTGTAAGCTAAATGCGGAATAAATGGTTTAAGCTAACCGCGGGATAATGATGTAAAGTAACTGCGGAATAATGATGTAAAGTAAATGCGAAATAATGATGTTAAAGGTTAAATCAAATTTCTATACAAAGTTAGGCCATACGTTATATATTTAAAAAGATATTTAAGATGATCAAAATTATTACCACTGTGTATGTATATATATGTATGTATATATATATATGTATACATATATATATATACACGTGTAATATATTATGGGGGACCTCATAATTTCGATGGTACCTATATGGTAAATCTGATACCTCATCTTTTTTTCTTTATTATTGTTGTTACTCTTTTCTTTCTTTTTTAAATTTTGTTTCGTTTCGCTTGATTTTGCTTCGTTCGTTTCCTTTTTTATTATCTTTTTCTCTACCTTTCTGTCTCTCGTACATAGTATGTATACACACGCACACATACAATATATATATATATATATATATATATATACTCTTTATCTTTTTGCAGCTATTTTTCAAAGGACTTCGGTGTCGAGAGGTCAACTGAGGATCCAGGGTGTTGCGACTTGCCTTTACCTCTGCATGGATTCCTGCGGTCTGCTTTATGGCTCGGTAAGTGAAGCCGTCCATTGAAAAAGTTGCTCTTTAACTTGGCGACAAGAAAAATTCACCGATCATGGTCTGTTCCACCAACAGTCTACTATTTATCAACATTCCTCATGAGGGAAAATAGTTTGCCACGCGACCTGTATATCTCTCTTTCTTCCTCTCTCTCCCTATGTTTTTCTATGTTTTTCTATCCAACCATATCCAGATATACGTGTATTTTATCGCCGTTTCGAAAACAACTTACATACAATGTATTGAAAGAATTACTCGGTTAACCTTAAACTCTCACAATGAATGGAGTTGTCCCAAGGTCTACTACCGCAATTCCAATGTTATACACCTGTGTCTACTGTTATTGACTGGTCTTAGAAAAAAAAAAAAAAAAAAAGGAAAGACAATTTTTAAATTCGTCCAAAACAAAAAAAAGAAAGAAAGAAACGTTCCATCGACGCGAATGTTAATCGTATTGATTGCTTGCAAATGGGATACAAATTTTCGTTATTTTTATTTCTTACTCTTTATTTTTTTGTCCTTATTTTCGTTTCTTTAGGCTCCTTCACAGTTGCGGAATACGTTTCAATTATAATACAGAACGATTATCATAATATACATACAACAATTATAAATCGAATTAACCCTGCTAATCCTGGATTCTATACTCGTACTATCGTTTGGACTTCAAATAATAATTCTCGTATCAAATACGCTAGCTCCTCTCGATACAGTAATCGATAACGATTACGAAATACCATTAATATGGAAAGAAAAAGAAAAAAAAAAAAAAACGAAGAAAACGAATTAATAAAGTCGCGACTGCTTCGATCTTTATTATTTTTTTCTTCATTCTTCATTCTTCTTTCTACCTCTCTTTTATCCTCTCTAAATTTATTTCTCTCGAATTGTATTATTATTTTTCCTCTCTTTTTTCAAAGATTCAAAGAAAGAATCGTATTCCATTTTTGAAAATAAAAGAATAAAAAATATTTTACATTTGTTAAGCCGCAAGTCGTTTCAAAGAAATCACTCGAAGAAAAGAGTCTCTCTCTCTCTCTCTCTCTCTCTCTCTCTCTCTCTCTCTCTCTCTCTCTCTCTCTCTCTCTCTCTCTCTCTCTCTTTCACTCACTGGATAGAGTTGTAAAGTGGAATACACGTTCAATGGTAAGATCATCCTCCGTTTCGTTTATGGAAAAGGATGGAGTGTCTTGGATCTGCATGTACAGTTTCTCTTCGTTCAACTTGTGTAACCTCCCTCACACTCTTTTCTCCTTTACTCGACCCATCCCTTTAACTCCCTAACTCCCCCTGTTTCCCTCCATCCCATCCTCTTACTCTCTATACCTCTCTGGAACCTCACCAATCCTACTTCGCATTTGAAACTCTCGCTGTCTCTACTCTCTGTCCTTCCTCCTGCTCCTCCTCTTCCTCCTCCTCCTCCTCCACCTCCTCCTCCTCCACCTCCTCTTCTTCTTCTTCCTCTTTTTTTTTCCTATCCCAACTCTTCTTCGCTTCCTTTATGGTATTCGAAGGAACTTGGTTACTTTTTTCGGAACGACTGCTCCATTATTCATACAATTAAGCATCCTTCGCCTCAAATATCGCGATTCTGCCTCTTCCTACGGCTATATATATATATATATATATATATATATATATATATATATATATGTATATGTATGTATGTATGTATGTATGTATGTATGTATGTATGTATGTATGTATGTATGTATGTATGTATGTATGTATGTATGTATGTATGTATGTATGTATGTATGTATGTATGTATGTATGTATGTATGTATGTATGTATGTATGTATGTATGTATGTATGTATGTATGTATGTATGTATGTATGTATGTATGTATGGATGGATAGGTGTATGTATGTATATCTCTTTCTGTTTTCTATTTCTCTCTTTTGGTCTTAAAAAAAGATTACATGGATCCCATCAATAAAATCGAATATCTACCGGTGTCGATATTTATGGAGACGAATGTGGAAGACAATCGGATGATCGATAAAATTGGATGGCCAATAAAAAACCAACTTCGTATATATGTGTATATGTGTGTAAATTATATTATACGAAAAATTTGTAATATCGTTTATATTATATTTATATATGTAATTATGTGTATATATATATATATATGCATATATGATTTATATTTTCATTAATATTTATACGTTATTTATATATAGTTATAATATAAATAATACTACAAATTTTTCACGCGATATATGCAATTCATTTTTTCAAACATACAATTAAAATTATTGTTGCTACGGGGTAATTAATTTTTCATTACGAACGATGTATAAAAATTATTATATATATTAAATGAAAGATTTTTGATATAGACGGGTATAAAAGAATTACTTAATACAAACTTTATAAAAATATAATTATATGTATAGATTATATAATAATTTCGTCTTAAAAATACGTACGTACGTATACACGTATATATAATGAAATAGGTAACCCTGACACCAATTGATTAGTATTTGATAATGAGGAATTTGAAATCGGGTTAGATGATCCCTAACAAGCCTGATGATATGATCTTTTAAAAGAGAGATGGCAGGCGCTTTGAAGGTGTTAAAAGATATCGATTCATCTCCCTTTCATCGTGATCTGTCAAGAGTCGGATGGTGACATGGTCTCGTTTGATATTTATCTCCTTTTAAAGTATATACATACACACACACACATACACACGTAATTAAAAAAAAAATATATATAATTTATATAATACAAATATATTAACTACATTATACAGATATATATAACTATATGATATTATTATAAATAACCTTATAAATTTCATGTAAATAATTAAATTAATATCGATATACTCTATAATTAACATTAACATAATTACAATTATCGGATCAGGTATTAAATCAATATTTAAAAAGAAAGAAAAAAAACAAATATATTAATAATTTTCAAATATATAATAATAACGAATGAATATCTATATTATACGTGATAAAATGATATCAAGTTTGTTAAATACATAAATAATATACTGAACGTACATCCAACTATACAAGAACTACATATACTCACATATCTATATAATTCCATGATTCCATTACCGCGTTACGGAATATACTAGTTATAAATCATATGTCATGAACGATATATTCCCAATAACATTTATTATTAATTCCAAGACGTCGAAAGAAAACATAAAAACGAACTAAAGAAATATATAAATAAATAAATAAATAAATAATACGTATCGAAACATTCGACTTTATCAGAAAGAGAGAAGAAGAGAGAGAGAGAGAGAGAGAGAGAGAAAGAAAGAAACTTCGTAGAAAATTATTATCATCATCATCATCATTATCATCATCATCATTATTATTATTATTATTATTATAATTATTTGACGATAAATTATAATAAACATTCGATCAGACTCTCTCTCTCTCTCTCTCTCTCTTTCTCTTTTTCTCTACGTTTGAGAACCGTCATCATTAATAAGAAAAACAGTGAGAAAGAGAGAGAAAGAAAGAAAGAGAGAAGGAGAAAGAAAGCTAGATAAAGAGAGAGATAAAGATAGAGACAGAATGAAATATACATGCAAAAAGAAAAAGATAGATAAACGATAATAAAAGAAGCATATAAGATAAAAAGTAGATGAGGTTGGGGTTGCCTGAGACTTAGATGAGTTGGTAGGGAGGAGATGAGGTGGTCAAGTGATGAGAGGGGTGGTGGGGTGGGGAGAGGATGTAAAGAGAGAGGAGGAAAGTAACATGGAATGCGAAGAACTCGGCGGTCGATCGGTTTGCAAGACTCGAATAGGTACTACTATACATATTTATGTATATATGTATGTATATCTATAAAGGTATGTATAAAGGTATGTATGTATCTATATAGACGTACAGTAGCGAGAAAGCGAACGGTCTGATTATCTGCCTTACGATAGATGCAAATGGAGCACTTACACTCGAACGGAAGTCCTCCGGTTAGGTATTACGTTATATCGAGAATAGATCCGAAGGTCGTTCGAATGCCATGAGCGTCGTCCCTGTAGCAACACATACATACATATATACGTACGTACGTGAATATATACATATATGTGTATATATATGTTCTCTATCTCTATCTCTATCTCTGTCTTTGACTGTCTATCTGTCTGTTTGTGTGTATGTGTGTGTGTGTGTATTATTTTTGTGCTTTTTCATTGGCTTTTTCCTATCCCCACCATAACAATCCACCTCAGTCCATCGCTCTTCTTTTTTCTTTTTTTTTTCCTATTTTACTTTCTTCTCTTCGTTCTTAACAGGTTCGAAGTAAGAGATGTAAAAATATGTGAATGTGTGTATGTTTTATATATGTGTGTGTGTGTGTGTGTGTGTGTGTGTGTGTATATAGTATGTATGTATATCTTCTTGACGACATGATCTTATTTCATGGTATTGATCGTAACGCGTGCCCGATCAATATATTGATCGATCGTTCGATCGATCGATCGAGCGAACGAGTAAACGATCGTTCGTACCCAATCTAACGTCTAAGTCGATTTTAATGATTTTTTAATAATCCATATTAATGGATGAGTTTCGAGAAAAATTAAAAAAGCAAAAAACAAAGAAAAAGAAGGAAAAGGAAAAAACGTTTTAATCCCATCGATAACTTTCCATACAGTTTACTTCTTTTTTCTTTTTTTTTTTTTTTTGATGTATGATATACGTACATACACACACATCTGCATACATTTATCATCTTTTTTTTTTGTCTATTAATCGATAAACGGGATTATTTCTTGCGGCCTACTCTTTATTTATTTATTTTATTTTTCATTTTTTTTTTGTTTTTCGTTCGTTCTATCTTTTCCATTTGATTCTTTTTTTCTTTCTTATATTTTTTTCTTTTTCTTTTTTTGTTTACCCGAACACGATTATAAATCTCAAACGAGTTACAAGTGGCTCAAGCTAGTTTCCTTTATATATACGAGTTTCTCTCTAAAAGAGAGAGAGAGAGAGTGAGAGTGTGAGTGTGAGAAAGAGAGAAAGAAAGAGAGAAAGAGAGAGAGAGAGAGTTAATTGAAAGTTAGCATCGATGCGCGTGGGCTTAGCAGATAAAGTTGATTAAGTCGTCGTAAGCGATCTTGAAATCTTATTACGGTAGGATTTGTTGTGCTCGTGTTATAATAGTTCAAACTTGCTCCAACTTCTGACTCGTACTCTTCTATATATATATATATATATATATATATATATATATATATATATATCTATGTATGTATATATATATATATATATGTTTGTATGTATTTGTGTGTATGTTTGGAAGAGAGAGAAAGAGTGACGTGTTAGTTGGAATTTAACTAGACGTGATTTCAAAATTCATGCTAGTTTAGTCGGACTTGTTAATCTTAGTAGGACAAAATTAACTATTACTACTACTATTACTATGACAACGGTTGCTGCTATTATATTATCGTAGTTCTGAAAAAAAAAGAATTAAATTAATAAACATCGATAGTTATTTAATATTATAGGATATTTTATAGAAATCGATACTTTTTTTGTATATATAAAAATCGATACTAATTTGTGATAATTCGTGAGAATTATTTACTTATTTATTTATTTATTTATCTTTTTTTTTCGTGTGTAATTTAATTTCTCGAGATTTAATTTATATCAAATATCTTTCAAATTTTACTTTTAGCTATCAGAATTATTGGACACTATATAACGGTAATAATACAAATAAATAATTAGATGAATAATATAATTATACTTGTACAGCATTATGCATATACGATGATTAAATTTATTGTCAACGGTATCTATAAAAAAAAAAAAAAAGAAAAAACAAAGAAAAAAACTTTCATTCACTTTTTGTAATACTATTACAAAGTGTCCTATAAAAATTCATAGTATGTGTACACAAGAATCAATACAAATTTTATTGTTTATACATATATATAATATAAAAATAATATATATAGAATATAAAAAAAATATATATAACATAAATAAAACATTCCTTAGTAATCCCGGATTTTCTCGTGGGAAAAAGAAGAAAATTTCCATAAAAGAATAACAAAAAGAAAAAAGAAAGAGATCTCCGACAAAAAAAAAAAAAAAAAAAAGAAGAAGAAGAAGAAAAAGAAGAGAAAAGAAAAAAGGAAAAATAAAAGTCGTTCGAATCAGTTTCGGACGGAGAGAGAAAGAACGTGTTCGAATTCGGGCCAATTGGACTTTCAACGACAACGTTTTCGTTCTAAAGAAGATCTCATTGGCTAGCTTAAAAATAACAGAGAGCAACCTGGTCTCCTCGTCTTCTTGTTAGCTGTTACGTTCACGTAAATCAGTTTCCATGGAAGCTCACCCGAAAAAGAAACGGGAATCCGTTGGAGCCTGTCTCTACCAAAAGATAAGATCTCATCTTCTATCTTTTTCTCTCATTCACAGACACATACACACACACACACACACAGACACATACACATAAACTGATACTCTCTTTCACACAGAGTTGAGAAAAAGAGACAGTAAGTCTCTTTCCTCAGCGACTTTTCGCCAAAGGATAGGAAAGAAGCGCGTTGGACCAGCTAATTATCTTAAATACTTAATTTGTACTCGGGTAGGAAAAGGATTCGAAAGATATTTCTTTAACCAACCCACCTTACCCCACCCAAATGGACTCAAATCTCTTCTCTTTCTCTCTCTCTCTCTCTCTCTTTTTTTTATCTATATTTTTTTCTTTATTTCTTTTCTTTATTTTTTTCTTTCTTTCTACTCTCTCGGCTTCATCAAAGAACGATCGCCCAGATAGTTAGTTAAGTTGAATTTGAAATCGCATCGGTTGGATAACCGGTAAAGCCTTAAACGGGACCAATCGGATTAGATAAACTGGTCCCCAGCTTGCCCTTTTAATTACACCTACATAGCACGAGAATTATTCATGCGACTAACTTTTTTCCGACTTCCTGTTTCTTCTTTCTTTCTTTCTTTCTTTCTTTCTTTCTTTCTTTCTTTCTGTTTTTTCCGTTTTTTTTTCTTTTTTTTTTTTTCTTTTTTTGGTTTCTGTTTTCTGTTTTGTTTCTGCTTGCTTGCTTGGTTTCTTTCTTTTTTTTTTCTTTTTTTTTTTCGAAGATCACGTAAAACGTAACCTATCTGATATCTCGACGAGAGACGATATTATTCTTTATATTTTTGGAGAAAATAAAAACGAAAATTTATAGCTATGTTAAATAATGAAAATAATGGGCTTCGTGTAACGTATTATGTTTTGATCGTCTTAGATGAAACCGGAGAATCACTGTACGTGTCGAATATTCTATTATATCTTCTGAAAGTAAAAATATATATATATGTATGTATGTGTGTATATTTCGTTTACAAAAGATTATAATTTATAAAAAAGAAATTAATTTAAAAAAAAAACATTGTGACATATGATTGATAGAAAATTATACAAAATAGAATATAATGATATTAATGTACGAGATATGAAGATCACTGTATATATAATATTATCTATTATCTTACAACAAAAAAGAAAGAAAGAAAGAAAAATAAATAGAATTAACAGAATGTAAACGAAATTAACTCTGACAATGAGTCAAGAAATTTAGAAACTTTGGGACCACTGCATTTGAAACTTGAGAACCACTGTAACCGTTCAAATGCTCTCTATCTCTTTGAAATAAAACGAAATAAAAAAAATATATATACACACGTGTATATAAAACAAAACAAAAAAGAGACACGGATTCTGAATGAGGAATTCGATCACTTTGTCAAAAACATGAGAACCACTGTATCTGTCAAATTCGATAGATTTGATAGAAAAATTAGTAGCATTAAATGGTATCCTTTTAGATAACCTTGAAACGATCGTGTTAATTCGCATGTCACACGCGTGTTGTCTTTAATGTCTTTCTTCTTTTATTCTTTTTTTCCTACCTCAAGAAGAAAAAAATAACATACATACGTACAAACATACATGCACATATACATGTATACATACATACATATATACCTAGCATACATATTTATATATAACAAATATATAAAATACATATCTATATAACATATATATAATATATACATACATACATATGATACATAGATACATACATATATATATATATGTGTGTGTGTGTGTGTGTGTGTGTGTGTGTGTGTGTGTATGTGTATATATATATAGAAAGAGAAAGTGAAAGTCGAAGAAGTGGAACTCTAAGGATGGTCAAACAACATGTGCAGTTAAATCCACCCACTCGATCGATAAATAGACCTGGTTACGACGGTGTCCCTTGATGATCCGTGATTTCCCTGAGACCCTGAGTGCCCTGAGTTTATCGCGAGAAGGAAGTAGACGTATATAAATTAAAGAACTTCGAGATAGGGAAACGTTGTTTAACAAGGTTAGCCGGCACTGATCGGACGAACGAACGAACGAACGAACGAATGAACGAACGAACGAAGAAGGAAGAAACTTTTAGCCATGCTCGAAGACGACAACAACGACTTTCGATTCTCCACGTATGTCTACATAGGTACCCAATAAAACGAGATGCCTCGAATAAATATCAAAGGATACGCGATAAAGCTCGACGACTACTCGAGCGACGTAGCGACGTGCGATAATCAGTGCGGAGAGAGAACATAACAAAAAGATTATTGAGTGGGTGAGGGGAGAGGATAGAAGGGGGATGAGATGATGGTTGGGGTCGAACAGCCAATTGAGAAAGAGAAGGAGAGGTACCAGAGAGAAACGATATATCGCTTTCTAACTTTTGCGATGAACTTCGACGACGATCCTTTCGATCTATTTGATCGTTCGTTTTTGTTTTATTTTATTATTTTCTTTTTTTTTTTTTTTGTTTTTCCTTTTTTCGAGAATTTCTTTCAGAGATCTGATAAGTCTTAATCGGTAATTTATCGACGAGATCGTGTTGGTAAAAAAAATGTTTTCTTAGATTAGAAGAACGTAACTATTCTCGATCGTGGATCGAAGAAGAAGAAGAAAGGAAAAAAAATTAATTAGAGCCTGAAAAGAGAGAGAGAGAGAAAGTGATAATTGATTTACAAAAAAGAAA
>NC_066609.1:1570000-1742500 GCF_905475345.1 Vespula vulgaris
AGAGAGATCGGGTGATGGTGCGGTATGGTGAGGGATGGTGAGAAGTGGTGAGGGCTGTTGAGAATTGATGAGGGATGCGAGTCGAGAAGAGGTAATAGCTAGAATTATGGTACAAAGAGTGGAACAGAAAGAGAAAGAGAAAGACAGAGAGAGAGTTGACTTTGACCTCTCTCAGAAATCGCGATTCCTTTTAACAAGCTAAGAGCAAGCGAACTGGTACGTGGAATACGACGTAGTTCCTCGTTTTCTTTTAACCACAGTCCTGTTTTCTATATCGTTTTGTTTTCTTATGTTTCTGTTTTGTTGTGCTCGAACAACAAAGAGGAAGAGAGAGAGAGAGAGAGAGAGAGAGAGACTCGTTAGGAAGTTAGTGTCGGGTGTCGACGTTTTAACCTCTTAAGGGTAGGGTTTGTGACGGTTCTCGTTGGAATAAATAGCAACACGTAACCGCTCATGGTTGCACTCTCGCAAGCATGTCAACTCAGACGAATCGTTTCTAAACGGAGAATCCGCACCGCATTACATTCACTCGTGTATCGTTTATTTCTCGGGGTCTAAAGGGTTTAACGTCAAAAGCTTGCCGCAAACGAGACAACGTTTGCCGTAGACATTTATTATAGCATTGACAATAGTCAACCGATCAGCGTATAAGAATATTTTCAATAGTTTTATTATCAAAGTAGTTTTAACATTCCAAATTGTTATCGCGATTGTTAACCACTCTAATTGTAAGAGATACAGTACTGAATTTATTACGTATAAACTGGTTTACTTCTACGAAATATCTACCGCAGCAAATACCACAGTGGTATAGTAGTAGGATGTATTACATATACATGTTTGATCTATTATCACACGTACACCAATAGAAGTGACACGTGCTATTCGGTTTACATAATACAAATGTGAATGGTTTCACGAATCTCAATTACTCAAATAACTTCAGCCAGTACCATTTCTCTGCTAAAACGTAAATATTAACACCCGGTCGTTGTAAACATTCAAGATATCATTCGCAATGGCCATTTATATAGTAATCTTATATCGTGACATATCCTCACCGGAAATGTACAAAACGACGTCTACATGTGTACCTACGTCGCATATATATATAGGGTAGGCATGGAACTTTCTGAATGCTTGTAGTTTTACAAGCATCTGCAAATAGAAAGAAACGGAAAAGATAAAGACAAAATAGACGAACGAGAAATCTTAAAAATTTGACGAACGAGAGAGCAATATAATATTCTTAAAAATCATCTAAGAAACATATGTAAGATCCTACTACCATATATACATATGACATACATTAATGAACAAATACGACAATGTAGTATATTCGTCAACGTATAAGAATATATATAGAGAGAAAGAGAGAAATCAACAAATTTCACGGACCATTTAATCCGATAAATACTTTCAAAAATTCATATATGCCTGTGGCATATATCATTAATATTTTGCCACGGTTGTATTAACACGTGATGGTTTTATCCGTTTGCTCGTTGAAAAAGATCAGAAGACTACTCGAAATAAAAAAAAAAAAAAAAAAAAATAAAAGAAGAGTAGCATATCGAACAAACGCGTTTCGTTCAGAAGGAAATACGCTTTGAAAGGAAATGCACCAAGTCCTCAACGGATATATATATATATATATATATATATATATATAAATATGTATATATACATTACATACATATAATTCTTCAAGTCCACGGACACATTCATCTCCCTAACCTGTAGACGACAAGACAAACTGGTATGGCGATGCCTTCATTTCAACGTTCCCATAAATTAGAAGTAGGAAAAACAGGGAAGTTTGTTTTGATTTCTCGGCATCGTTCTCAACCGTCAGAACCGGAACGAATTTCTCCTTGGCATTGATTCACAGATCCTCTCGCAGAAATCTCCCGCTGCTTTTAAACGTTTCCTTTCATTCACCTTTGAGTAAAAATCCAATTGGCTCGATTGTCTCACCCCAAATTGGGCAGCCAACCGCCCACCCATAGTTACTTTACTTTCAAGTAGAAAGGAAAAGTGAGGTGAGGTATGGTGAGCTGTGATGAAATATGGTGAGGTGAGGATATCCATTCTCAAAGACACCTCCCCACCCATTCACTCATCCATCTTTACCATCTAAGTTAAACAAGACACCGAGAAAAAGAGGGCATTGTGATGTCGATGTCGCTTTACGATGTTATCCATTCGTTAAGGTTACATCGGTAGTACTTCAACTTCGTTTTCAAATTAAAAATTCAATAATTCATTCGACTTCGCGGAATGAATCGAAGGGCCCCGTTGTTGCTTTCTCATGATGAAAGAAAAGAAAGAAATATATATATAAAGCAGTTGCATCAGCAACAAGAGCAGAGAAGCAACAGCAATCTTCCCTGGAATTCATCCGTCTAAGCGAAGTTGTCCTATCCGCGTAAGGTAAAACGCATAATCCTTTGCACGTAGGTAATCCTTTCCTATCTAAGATCAAGAGGCGTCTCGTAGATCTTCTTCCGTGTCTCTATGGGTAGTAGTAGTAGCCTTTCGCGCAAACGAGTGACGTGCGCGCGTGCACGCGAGAGTCAACTTCTCTCTCTCTCTTTTTCTTTCTCTGACGAACCAGATTGAATCGAGTATAGCAGTACCTACTTATGTGTTTATCCCTGGCGCATTTAACGTTCGATTCAAAGAAATTTCGCATTATAAGTACGCTCGTGTATACCTGGACGTGTACCTGAATGTTCCTGGATATGTACCTGGATGTGTACCTGGACGTACTAAACTTTCCTATCTAAGACTTTACGTGAGATAAAAGTGTAAGAAGATTTTCTCTGATCTCTGAAAAGAGACTTTTACTACTCTTCCTTCCCTCCCTTTTTATGCCATCACCCCACCCCTACCACCCCCCATTCGCATCTTTAACTGTTCTTTTTATACCAGTTACAAACTCTTGAGAACGGTAATTGGCAATAAGTATCAGATTTAGTTGTTGTGTGTTGCACGTGTCTCTCTCTTTCTCTCTCTCTCTCTCTCTCTCTCTCTCTCTCTCTCGCATCCCATCACGAAAGAAGTAAAAAGACAAACAAGGAAAAGAAGAAATAGACAGACAGAAAGAGAAAGAGAGAACAGGTACTTTAACTTCACCAACTTCTATTACTTTATTTTCTAAAATGGTGTACATCCACTCTCATTTTACCACTCGTATCTTCTTTCTCCTTATCGGAATTGCCTTTCGAAGTAAGAAGTTTAAGAAGTTAAGATCTCTTAGGATTCTTCTTCAAACATATCTCTCTCTCTCTCTCTCTCTCTCTCTATTAAAAAACCACTACAATTCTTTATATATCAAACTTTTAAATATACACATGTAGTAAGTAGGAGTTGAATATTGGTAGTGGCTAGTAGTAATGATATTAGTATAGGCACGTGCTATAACTTTGACTTAACTCTCATCGATGGTACTATGTCATCTCCCTTCCCTGCTCCCTCCTACCCCTCATCTCCTCGTCATTCTAATAAATCCGTCATCGAAGAGCACGCGCATAAATTTTCGCATCCTCGGTACCGTCACTCGTTTTGCGCTCGCTCGTGCCCTCTCTTACGCTCTCTTGCGCTCTCTTGCGCTCTCTTGCTCTTTCAAGTTGATCCGTTCTGATTAACCACAGCAATAAGGAAGAAGCAACGTTTGAAGTTCTCTCTCTTTCTCTTTATATATGTGACTCTTACGTTTCTTCGATGTGTCCAACTTCTTTCTTTCTTTCTTTCTTTCTTTCTTTCTCTTTCTCTTTCTCTTTGTATACGTCTATCTCGTTGCCTGTCGGTTTTCTATATATAACTGTAGAGATTCTAGTCGTCTGAGTCAGTAAGTAAGAGACAAACGATTCGACAAACAGGCCGACACACCAGCAGTAGCGTATAATTACATCACGAAACGAGAGAGAGTGAACCAACAACTTCTATCTTTCTTTCTTTCTTTCTTTCTTTCTTTCTTTCTTCTCACTCTCTGGTGTTAAAGATCTAGGTCCTAGAAAGAAGAGCGAGAGGTTCGATCGGTTGTCTTTCAAAGAGAAAGAAGGAGAGATTATTTTAACTTAAGCAGCATCAGGTCTACTCTACACACTGACACACACACGCGTAAGCAGACACACATATATACATACATCATACACGCATACCTATATATATATATATAAAAAAGGTCTTATTACGAAAGCCATTAAAAGACCGCTACCATTTCGATCTTGTTCAAAGAAAGATTTTTCTTATGGATTTGATCGCTCGATCGATCGATCGATCGATCGATCGATCAATCGATCATTCGATCCTTTTTTCTTCTCCCTACCTTGTCTTTTTATATTGCACGTAAAACGTTAGAAAATGTAATATAATTTCACCCTTTAAAATGTAACGACGAGTTTTCTTCGTGCACAAGAAGACATGGTATCTCTCTCTCTCTCTCTCTGTCTTCTTCTTCTTCTTCTTGTCTTCTTCTTCTTCTTCTACTTCATCTTTTTTTCTCTTCCCGTTCGTAAGGTCGGAAGGAAGGAAAAGTAACGGGTTGGACGCGAACACAATGTTTCTAATGACCCTTCATTATCATGCCGGTATCGCAAATTATAGTTTCAAGTATAAAGAGAGAAAGAAAGAGAAAAAAAAAAGAAAGAGAGAGAGAGAGATGTAAAACACGCTTGTGGCTAGAACCTTGGCAAGGTAAGCCAGTAATTGCACAATGTGATATTAGATATCACGTTGAACTTATTTCGCGTGCTAACATAAGAGCAACGAGCCAACATCGTTCGTTCCACCAGACTACCTAATTTTATTCTAAATACTCTCCCTCTCTCTCTTTCTCTCTTTCTTTCTCTCTTTCTCTTTCTCTCTCTCTCTCTCTCTCTCTTTATCCCGTCTCGTCCAATTTCACATGACGCGCGCACGCTCACTCACTAACTCACTAACTCATTCACTCACTCACTCACTCACTTACTCGCTCATTCGCTCACGCAAAATTGTCTACTTTTTTATCGTGGAATACAGAATTTTAATATTTCACATGGAAGATATCAACCTGATTAGAGACCTGCGTGTGTCTGTGTTTCTGTGTGAGTGTATCCGTACGTTACATGCTTTTACGATCATTTGCATAGGAGTCGTCGTAAAAAGCAGAGAAAACTTCTTGTTTCATGAATTAAGATGATCGTTATTGGCCAATCGTAGGTACCTAGCATATCGCTAAGTGCTACCGAAGTGGTCGGTAGGCTTGGGTTGGGTTGGTTTGGTTTAACGTGTAATTGGTTTTGACGAGGAAAAGTTTCAATTTAAATTTACCCTTAGCCTTATTCCTATCCTTGTCCTTGTCCCTCACCTGCCCCTTACTCCCAGCCCTTCGACCACGTATTTAAACTTCGTTTAACGCGTCTGCCGCATAGAAGGTAGAACTACTACATTATGCCGACGGAAAATAGACTTATGTAGGAAAAAGAAGAAAAAAAAAAGAAGAAAAAAAAAGAAAAGAGAAAAAAAAATTACAGGAAAATAAAAAATGAAAAAATAAAAAAAAAATGTAATCCTTTCCGGGATAACATAAAACGATAAAAATCCTTAACGCATTTTGATGTTTTTGCAGAGAGAGTATACGGAGGACTGCGTGTTCAACGAGACGTTGGAACAGCACAACTACAACACGTACAGCTCGGTGAGATGGTCGACCGGAAAAAAGACACTTTACCTCGGATTAAATCGTCGTGGACAACCTAGGAGGGTACAAGCTAAGGGTCATACACTTGGAAGATTGTCGGCATACGCGAGGGTGTTAACGCAAGTGGCACCTCCCGATCGAGTCGAGGCCCTGCAAAGGAGAATGTTAGGCGCCGAACACAATGTACGTCATCGGCACGGTAGCCATTCTCATCGGCAGCAACATCGACATCACCAGGAACAACAGCAACAACAACAACAACAACAGCAGCAGCAGCAACAACACCATCAGGGTGAGCTCAGTCAACAACAACAACAACAGCAACAACAGCAGCAACAGCATCAGCAGTATCATCAACATCAGCAGAATCAGCAACACCAACAGAATCAGCAACAGCAGCAACAACAGCAACAACAACAGCAACAACAGTTGCAAACGATTTGTCCCAATCTCCCGGCCCAAGAGAAGGACGGTAGAGATAGGTTTAGATGTCGCAAACGCAAAAAACGAAAGAAGAGAAAACGTCGGTGCAGACCCGGGGAGAAAGTCGGTCCGCAATGTCAAATGCCGGAAGAAAGGGACGGATCGTCCGTCTCCGGAATGACATTGAGCGCGGAGACTTCCTCTCCTGAATCTAAGAGATCGTGCGAGGGTGCTGCCAGCGAGGAAGCATGTAGGAGAGAGGCATTATCCTCGACATCGAGAAAGAGAAAATCGCGGATAGGAGATGGTACCTTGTTGGAGTTGCATACGGAAGATACGTCTACGAGGAGTACGATGACTAGCAGCATCATCACCGAGGCGACCTTGACGACTGAGGAGGATGTGCCATTGGATGTACCAGCGGCAGTTTCTAGCAACAGCAACGTCAACAACAGCAACACCATCGCCACCGCCACCGCCACCACCACCAACAACAACAACAACAACAGCAACAACAACAACAACAACAACAACGCCACCCACGAGGAGAAGGACGAGGGGGAGGACGAGGACGAGGATGAGGATGAGGAGGAGGTGGAGCTCCTAACCACGACTAGGAGCATCGGTAAGAACCTTGAAAAAGCAACGTCAAAAAAGACAAACGTCGCCGGCACCATTAGTCAAAGTAAAAAGCCTGATTTGCTGGACGGTAAGAAGAGGAAGATGAAGAAGAGGAAGAAAAAAAGGAAGAAGGGGAAGAGGGGTCCCGCTTGGCCGAGAAGGAGGAGCCCGTTAGCCAGGAAGAAGTCCGAGAGCGTGAAGCGGACGGACGAGGAGGAGGCAGGGGCTGCGGCGGAGGATGCGGAGGAGGATGCGGGGGAAGGGGATGCGGAAGGGGAGGAGGGAGGAGGGGAGGAGGAGGAGATAGGAGAGGAGGAAGAGGAGACGGAGGAGGAGGCGATGGAGGAGAAGAGGAAGAAGAAGAAAAAGAAGAAGAAGTTTGCGAAGGAGGAGAGAAGGGGAGAGGTTGCGGTGGGGGTGGAGGAAAGGAGGGATTTGAAGAAAAAGAGGAGGAAGGAGGAAAGGGAAAGGGTGGAACGAGTGGAGGAGATAGAAGAGGAGGAAGAGAAGAAAAAGAAGAAGAAGAAGAAGGAGGAGGTGGTGAAAAGGGAGGAGGAAATGAAGGATATAGTCAGCAGGATCAGCGAACCAGTCGGGGAAATACCCTTGATATCAACGACGATCTCCTCGCTCTCCTTATCCTCTTATTCCTCAGCCTTGTCCTCGAACCGTTCCTCTTACTTCGACGTTGGTTCACGTGGCTCGTCCCAAAAACGAAAGAAGACACCGAAGAGCACGAACTCTCGAACGACAACGGCGTCGGCGTCGGCGTCGATGTCGGCGTCGGCGTTGACGTTGCCGAGGAGGAGGAACGCGGCGTCCTCCTCCTCTTCTTCTCAGAAACAATTGCGTCATGGCGTACGACGAAACGCCGGCGGTACATTATTGTCCTCCTCGTCGGCGAGGAATCCAAGAAAGTTAAAGGGATTTATTGCCTCGTCAGATTCGCGTCGATCTACGGCGATCCTTAATCCGAAGGAGAGGTCGGAGGATACCGATCGAGATTCGTCCAAGGACGTCGTCTTCGACTCGTTAACAACGTCGTCGTCGTCGTCGTTGTCGTCGTCGTCGCCGCCGCCGCCATCATCGTCATCGTCATCGTCATCGTCATTGTCGTCGTCGTCGTCGTCCTTGTCGACGATGACGACGACGACGATGACGACGACCACGAGGACGAGGACGACTGCTATGACGACAACGACGACGGCGATGATGACCAAGACGATGACGACGGCAACCGCTACGGCGACCGCCATGACGACTACTATGATGACTAAGACGATGACCAAAACGATAACCACTAAGACGATAGTTCCTGATACAAGTCGTCCTGAAGCTTCGAGTTTTCCTCCCTTCCTTAAGAGGAACTCTTCCTCCTCGTCTAATACGTCTACCTCCAACTCCCCCACCTCCACTTCCTCCACCACCTCCAACTCCTCCGCCCCCTCCATCTCCTCCTCCTCTTCTTCATCCTCCACCTGTGTCGACTCGAGCGAGACGAGCAACTCGTCGCCTCTCGCTACCTTTTTGGAGTCCACCAGCACGATAAAGAAGAAGACGACGACGAAGAAGAAGATGAACGAAGAGGTGGAGAGGAAGGAGAAGGAAGTGAAGGACGACGATGATGGCGAAGACGAAGAATCATCATCGAGCGAGAGAAGCACGATAAAGACCGAGCGTTTACTCGGCATCGAGAGACTGGCCATGTAATGAAAACGAAATAATAATAAAACAAAATGAAATAAAATAAGAAAGAAAAGAGAAAAGAAAAGAAAAGAAAAAAAGGAAAAAAATGAAAAAGTAAACAAAAAAAAGTAAACAAAAAAATAAAAGGACGAAAAATGAAACAAACAAACAAACAGAAAATACAAACGTGCGAAAGAAATGAAAGAAAAGAAAGAGATAGCGCGAAGGAGAGAGAAAAAGAGAGAGACAGAGAGAGAGAGAGAGAGAAAGAGAAAAAAAGTAAAAAAAGAGGGAGAATAAAAAAAACGAAAGAAAAAAGAAATGACGTAAATATGCGCTTCCGTGGTCTTTCACATTCGTAAGGGCTCTCGAACGAGACGCAATGTGTGCATGTACATAGTAGGATCCGCATATCTTTTTTCGACTTACTTCCGGTTTTGAACTTTGAACTTTGTTACATGATCCCATTAACGTTCGAAGGCAAGGGAGACGTTGCTCTTTCTCTCTCTCTCTCTTTCTTTCTTTCTCACTCTTACTCTTACTCTTACTCTTACTCTATCTATTCCTATCTCTATATGTCTCTCTCTCTCTCTCTCTCTCTTTTTATCTCAAAACTATCCTCAAATCCTCTTCCTCTTTTTTTCTTTCTCTCTCTTTCTCTTGCTCTCTGTCTATCTATCTGTCTCTGTCTCTATCCTACACTTACATTTTGTCGTCGAAACGTAACACCTATTTCCATGTAAAAGCGGCACGCCATTTACCAAGATAACAGGAAAATATACACGTTTCACTGTAAACAGCGCCATTCGATAGATACCACAGCGAATTTAAATGCATGATCAAAGCTGGAATATTATCTTCCTAGAGTTTATATCGTATACGCGCGCTATGCGTCTCTGTATATATGTGTGTGTGTTTCTATGTGGATATGTGTGTGTGCGCGCGTGCGCATGCGTATGTGTGTGTACGTACGTACGTATGTACGTACTTTGAATAAAAGCATATTTAAGAATCATTAACGAATCATTAAACGCCGCCATTAGATATTGCGTTATTTTTGTGATTCATAAATTTAACGCCTACTCGCTAAACACAGTTGAGTTGATTTGAGTCTCGATCGATATTCACTTAAGCGCCATATATTCTTTCGAATGAAAATTCGATGGAGATTCATTTACAATGGCTTTTCGTTTGGCACGCACAGCACACACGGACACAATTCATCCTCATACATCCACCCATACATACACACGCACATATATATAAACCCCAAAACGTCTCTTTTCGTTCACTGTCGAAAAAAGAAAGGGGCAACCTCTTTTTTTTTCTTTTTTTTTCTTTTTCTTTTTCATCACCGTCAGCTTTTTTCATCGTCTCCTTTTTCTTCTTCTTCTTCTCCTTTTTTTCTTTTTTATTCTTCTTCTCACTTTTTTTTCAATGTTCGTATTTAACGAAGAAACTCGTCCTATTTAGAGCAATAAGTATAATTAATCGATAAGGTTATTTAGCATATTAATTTTGCGAAAGGTATCAATGATAAAAATACGAGAGAGAGAGAGAGAGAAAGAGAATAAAATATCAAATGAACAAAAAAGGTATGAAAGAGAGAACGATAGTAATACTGTTCGTCGTATGTCTCTATCTCCGAAACTCTCCTCGTACGTTGAAAAGAAAAAGGAAAAGAAAAAGAAATAAAAAAAAATCAAAGAAAGAAAAATTAATGTATGTATGTATGTATGTACGTATGCATGTATGTATGTGTGTATGTATGTAAGGCATCCGCCATGTTTCCATAAAATATAATAAATATATGTACATAATTCTCAAATACGTGAAAAGAAAACTCGTCGTGTGTTCTTTATCGTGAATAAAATTGTCCTCGATAAAATTAATATAAAAATAAATTGATAATTAAATCAAAATATAGATGAACGAAATAATAATATTTCGATGATATCGAGACGGACATGTTTGTATCGGCCATATTGGAAACGATCGTCTCTATGTATATCTATTTTCGAAATACGTATGAAGAACGCTCGTCGTGTGTTCTCCATAAAAGTAAAAAAAAAATTAATATTGTCCTCGACAGAATTAATATAAAAATTAATGATTAAATATAAAATATATGAAAGAAGATATAATACTTCGATGATATTATCAATCGGCCATATTTGAGATCGGCCATCATTCTTCTCGTTTTTCTTTCTTTCATGAATGATTATGTATCTTGATGAATTAGTATAATATTAATCAAAATGGCGAACGAGAATATCGTTAAAACACTTGGAAAATATTTCTAAGAGATGAACGAAAATAAATAGAAATATAAGAGAAAAAAAGAGAGAAAGTGAGAAGAGAGAGAGAGAGAGAGAGAGAGAGAGAGAGAGAGAGAGAGAGAGAGAGAGAGAGAGTGAAAGAATGAAAAAAAGAACAAGGAGAGGGAGTGAAAGAATGATCGTCGTTTGGATATATCTTGCGGATATCCTCGATGTATTTTTCGAAGACTATAAATTTGTCTAAGACATTTGTTAAATGAGTACCCCTTTTGAAAGGAACAGTTAATCGGAATTTCTCAAATGCTACTACCATGGTGGTAGCCGTTTAGAGCTAGACGTCGAAATAAAAATAGAGAAAAAAAAGAGAAAAACAAGAAAGAGAGAGAAAGAAAGACAGAGATATATATAAAAGATGTGTGTATATATATATATATATATATATATATATATATATATATATATAAAGAGAGAAAAAGAGAAAAACAGGAAAAATAGAGAGATGAAGAAAACGTTTTACATCGTACATAAGTACGTATGAGAAATACGATTGATCGATCGATCCCTCTTGGATGTATTTCGATCGATTTCTAGATATCTTTTTCTCAAAGAGATGATCTTTAAAAAACGTTTCTCTCAATTTCATTGCAAATATATATATATATATATGAATAAATAAATAAATAAATAATAATTATGATTATAATGATAATAATAATGATAATAATAATAATAATATTAATAATAATATTAATAATAATATTAATAATAAACAAACAAAATCTTGTAAAAGCGAATTGTTAATCTAATAGGATATTTATTTTAAAAACTATTATTTATTGTAAACAATTGCAAACACGACACATGAATACTATTGTAACGATCCATCGATCATACTCTTTACTTACATTCATCATTCTTTGATCTGATGATGTTTTAACGTCTACTTAAATCGTTCACGTCAAAGTGGATCGCAGTGTTACAATGTTGACACTAATCAAATGAGAATACGTTGCTTCTGCTTGAAAGAAAGGAAAGAAGACAAAAAAGAAACAAACAAACAAAAACGTAAACGAAACAAGTATATATATATATATATATATATATATATATATATATATATATATATATATTTCTCGCCCAAGCACGTTGTGTCTGTCATGGTTCCTTCCAATTAGTATTACATAATCGCTTAATTATTTAATTAATTAATTAATTAATTAATTATATTACTAATAATAAATAATATCCATTAATAAACAATATCAATAATAATAGCAATAATAATTATAACAACGATGATGATAATAATAACTATAATAATAATTATAATATTAATAATTATAATAATAAGAATGATGATAATAATAATAATAATAATCGAAAATCAATGACCGAATATGTAATTTTTCTTAGATGACATATCGAAATCATTTTAATCATTAATAATAACAATAATAATATTAATAATATAAATATAAATGATGATAATAATAATGATAATAATAATATTAATAATAGTAGTAATAATAATAATAATGATAATAATGATATTAATAATAATAATGATGATGATAATTATGATGATTATGATGATGATGATGATGATGATAATGATCATTTTGAAAAATTTATATCCAATCATGAAATTTTTCTTAAATGTCATTAAAATCAAAGGACTTCTTTTTTTTATACATATTATATAAATATATATATAAATATATATATATATATGTATGTATGTATATGTATATATATCTTATCGTGCTTTTGATTGGCTGGTAGCAAAAGGAATGAGTAGGATTAATTACATTGACTACGCCTCTCTCTTTCTATTTCTCTTTCTATCTATGTTTCTCTCTCTCTCTCTTTCGTTCATTACGCTTTCTGATAAGCGTATCTCTCTCACTGTCTCTCTCTTTCTCTCTATCTCTTTCTCTCTTTCGCTTCCGGCATCTTCGGTGAAAATTGGGTCACTTTAGCACAAATTAAACAACGTTATCCGTTTTAATGCGTGTGTGTGAATATGTATCTTGTATGTTCGTATGTGTATGTGTGTGTGTGCGTCGAGAATAAGTTAATTAAACTACAACGAATTCCAAATGATTCGAATAAATGAGAGAGAAAGAAACAAAGACAAAGACAAAGAAAAAAATTTTTAAAGAAAGAAAGAAAGAAAGAAAGAAAAGAGAGAGAGGGAGATAAAATGAAAAGAGAAAAAATGTCGATCAGTATTACTGATATTCCTCCATTTTGAAAAAGGAAAACATACGATATACATAATTCTTTTATTTACCATCAATCAAGCAATTGTCATCGAAATATATTAAAATTGTTTTAATTAAAAAAAATGAAAAGGAATACATATGAATATATATATATATATATATATATATATATATATATTGCATGTACGTACGTATGTATATCGAGAAAATGAAAAGATTAATCTCATTAGAATCGACAAAAAAAAATCAGCATTTAGTAATGTCTTCGATGTCTAGTATCTTTTTTCTAGGTTAGATTAACCTAACGAATACGTGTTTCACACTGCCACTTGTATAATAATAATAATAATAACATTTGCTGTATTTTATTTTTCATAGACTGAAATCTCTACGTAAACTATATTAGACAAGTATGTGTGTGCCTGTGTATATATATGTATATATACATACATATATACAAACACACACATATATTAAAGAAAGAAAGAAAGGAGGAAGAGAAATTGTCTGGAATGATGACAATAATTAATCGAGTATCCATCATTTTAGAAAAAAGAAGAAAATATATATATATATTTTTCTTTTTTTAAGAGAAAAGAAAGAAGAAGGAAGAAATATTGTCAAGTACGATGACAATAATTAACCGAGTGAGTCGCCATTTTGAAATAAAAAATGAACACAACAGAATGAATTTTTATATTTTCGCTTAAAAATAATTGCAAACAAGATTATTTATATTATTATTATTACTATTCATATCTTCCTTTTTCAACTCGAAAGAAAATGCAGTTGTTTTCAATGCTACTATATTTTCTTTTATATATATAAAAAAAAAATATATATATATATCACACACAAATTCCTTCTTCTTCTTTTCTTCGTCGACCGGTAAAATAATACGCTTTCCTCTTTTTACGCTTAAAATCGAAGGATCGAAGGGAGGAAAGAAGAAGGAAAATAGAAAAGAAAGGAAGAAAAAGAGAGATAGATAAACAGATAGATAGATAGAGACACAGAGAAAGAGAGAAATAGAGAGAGAGATACGATATTATTAATTACATATGTAAGTATGTATATCGAGAAATAATATGCGAAAAAGAAACAAAACGAAAAAAAAGATAATAATAATAATAATAATAATAATAATAATAAACAAGAAAAAAAATAAAAGTGAATGGGTAGAGTTACCTCGCACACAGCATCCATCATCATTTAAATTTGGCCTCTCTCGCTCGAATTCGATGATATTATTATAGAAAAGTAAAATAAAAAAGAGATTAAACGATTGAAAGTTTTTAAGAGATTAGAAATTCCAAAGAAAAAGAAAAGATAAGAAAAAGAAAAAAAGAAATAGAGAAAATTAAAGATTGAAATAAAAATGTCGCCCCGCTCCTACCACCACCACCACTATCACCACCACCACCACCACCACCATCACCACTACCACCATATCGAAGTCATATAATTTTTAGAAGTAATAAACGAGATATATTATCGATTACGATTAAACGAAGCGACTCATCTTTCTCCGTTTTATTTCATTGCTTCTTCTGCAATAACCAGCCTCCCTCTCCGCCCAACCCCCACCCTCTGCTACTCGCAAGGTAAATCTAAAATTATTGTTTTTCTTTATTTCTTTCTTTCTTTCTTTATTCATTCATTTCTTTCTCTTTCTTTCTTTTAATCATGCGTCTCTTTCTTGAATACGTTTGAACGAGAAGATAAAGAGAATTCCAAATGCAATTGGATAGAAATATCGATCGTTTTTTATAATATTTTCTTTTTCTTCGATCGACGGTAATATAATTTTTTTCTCTTTTTTTTTTTATTTTTTTGATTTTCCCGCCACGCGAAGAATCTCGATCATCTGTCGTTCCTCCATTTTCTTCTTATCTACATTTACACGAGGGCCGACGAGGAGAGGTATAAAGGGACATTCCCGTTCGTCTCGTTTAATATGATTAATTGACGATTTTGCCGTTGTGCATCAGTAGAGAAGTATCCTCCGCAATCCTCACCTCACTCCTCCCCTTTTTACATCCCCCTACTACTCTCCTGTCCCATCTCGTCCCATCGCCGAACGCGGAAATCTAATTTACATTTTGATAGAACGATTGCACTTGCCTGGCACATTGGCCAGGTCCTTCTCTCATTGGATGGTAAGACAACTTACCTGACTGCTTCTCCTCTATCGGTATTATCACGGAAGCATACGAGCAAACTGATCAAGTCGTAGCTAGTGTGTTCCTACTTATACTTATACTCAACTACGAGAGCAGAAACAGCAGTATATGATATGGTCGATGCTAATGTAACCTGTCAGTCAAGTATTTTATAACTTGAAAGCATATTTGTATTTACATCGCATATATATATATATATATATATATATGTATGTATGTATGTATGTATGTATGTATATACATTCGCAACCTTTCAAGTATACTCATATTTTACTTTTCATTTCGAACCTGATTACGTATTAATGTATGTATGTCCGAAAATTATGTCGAACTGTTTACGAACACTTTCATCGCGATTAACGTTATTAACCAACACGCTTACTTCAACGATTAATCGTTATTATCGTTTTCTTTGAAAATACATAGTCTGCGAAAGCTATCAATTAAAATACGATCAACGAATTATAAAAGAGAAATGAAAGAATAATTTTTTCTCTTACAAATTGAATTAAAGAAAACATAACCTACGATGATCCGATTGATATATGAATACATTATGATGTTTTATATTTATGACAGGGTGATTATTTTAGTATTCTATTTTTAATGAAACTGGTATATATATATATATATATATATATATATATATATATGTATGTATATATATATGTGTGTATGTACGTATGTAGATGTAATTTGTAAGAAAGTCCTAAAGATAGTTTGAGTTTTGTTTGTTATCAACCGAATTAGTTACCTGCTCTTTTAATTATGTAGAATTCTTCTTTAACGACGCTCGATAAAACAATTATTATTCAAGTGTACAGTTTCTGTTATACTCTGATAAAGTTTAATCGCTTAATATTCGATCAAACACAATGTCTTAACCTTAGAATGTTTATCTAGTTGGTAGTTGACGTATATTAGAACGAGGATTATTTAGACGATAACAAAAGCGTACAAGGATACATCGTTATATATTTATTATTCGTAGCGCTAGTATCGCAATAAGCTATATCTAATATCTTATTGACAATCCGCAAAACAATTGTGTTCAAAAATTGTTTATTTGGTATAGGTCTAATGATATAAATAGTTATAGAAACAATTTTGAAGTAATTTTTTGGAATAGTACTTAATAATTATGGCAAGATATTCGAGTGATTCAGATTCAGATTATAGCAGCAGATACAGAAGAAAACATAGCAGAAAATCTAGGTTAGTTAATATACATTATATAAAATAATATAATGTAATAAATAAAAGAGAAAATTTAATTAATATAAATTATAAATAAATTTTATGGATTGTATTCCTTAGATCCACCAGTTCAGACACTAGTGAATCTTCACCGTATCGTAAGAGATCATCTAAGCATTCAAAATCGAAACGCCGACATCGTTCACACTCCAGAAGCAGAGGTAGAGATAGAAATTCGAAAAATTACAAAGGTGGCAGAAGCAATTCGGGTGATAGAGAAAAACGTCGCTATCGTTCTCGTACACGTAGATCGCATTCTTCTGATCGTAGCAAAAGGAAAATGAGATCTACTTCTAGAGACAAATCTAGAAGTCGTTCTAGCAGTTCGCAGTCTACCGTTAAACCTATACTTGAGAAATCTAATAATCCCATAACGAAAGGTATAATTTTGTTTTCATTGAGAGGACAGGATTTACGATCTCGTATCAATATTGAATGATGAGATCATGCAAAAAAATTTTGCAAAGTTCAAACACGTTGTATGTACATTTATCTTCTGCAAATCTCTCTTTAGATGACTTTTTAATTGAACCACGTATCAAGGAAAGTGTACTCGAAGAAATAAATTCTGAAGGATTTACGCCTAAACAATTTACTTCGTCTTCTCATACGAAAGAAAGCAAATTTAAAAACATTGTCATCGATATTAGTGCTGATACTATTCAAATTCCTACGGTAGCGGATTCCACTGTACCAGAAAGTATATTCCATCCTTCGGTAAGAACTTATTTTTTCTTCTACATTCTATTAGAATAAGTAATATAGCAATAAATTATTTTATTATAACATTACTTTCAGATCATGCTGGATCAAGATGCTCGTTTTGATAAATGGGTTAAGAAACTTTATACGCTTAGGCAGAAAGCAATAGTTGATATGACACACGGTAATTTTACTTGACGCCTAGTTGATTTAGATATTTGATATTTTACATCTTGTAAATAAATGGAAATATCGTTCATTACATTAAAGTACGTCTATTACCTACATTGCGTATTTTGTACTACAGATTTCTGTTTTTTTTTGTTAAAATTCTTTCTTCCAATTATAAATTTCTCTTCTTTTCAAATTTTTCTCTTTTCAAATAATTTACAATTCTTGTCACTTAATGGACAATGTAATATAAATTACATTTAACTTTATATGTATACTTTTTATTTTTGTATGATCTTACAATATATCTTGCATACACAATTTTACAAATTTTATATATGTATTTATAACTGAAATAGAATATATCTATTAATAATAATAATAATAATAATAATAGATAACATAACAGCATAAAATAGAAAAAACTTGGCATGTAAAATATAAAAATCAAATCCTAGAGAAACTTTAAAAAAATTAAATATATTAGAAGATACATATTTCTTAATCATGAAAAATTTGAAACAATTATAATTATCACGTATAGCCTTTTATAACAAAAAAAGAAAAATAAATAAATAAAATAATATAAAATAAAAAGTATAGTGCAATCTCATATTTCCACTTAATTCTACGAACGATTACTATGCGGTATACATCATCTTACTACACATGCAGTAAGATACAGAATATACGTTCTTGTAACACTAAATCCCCTCTCTCTATTATTTTCAGCAGAGGAATGATAAATTATTATTTAGAGCTAACATTAGAGCTCATATCAAAGCCATTTGCTTGCTTTTAAAAATGATCATTTATGGTTTTCTAAATATTCTGCAGTATATATAGAAACAATTTTTTTTTCTTAATTTTATTTTATATATATATATATATATATATATATATATATATATATATAATAGGTATATATATATAGCCAAACAGTTTTAGATATTTAACTTAAATATTAAAGATACACACGTGTTTCTACTATATATATATATATCAGAATATTAAATGCATGGAATGCAATACATTTATTTTTCTACACATTTTTATTCGTTATATTTTTCTTTTTAAATGTATGTTTTTTACTAATAATTTGAAATATAGAATGAATTTCAGCAATTAAAATTAATCTAACAAAGATTTAGTATTGTTTAAAAATAGTCCTATAAAAAATGATAAGAAATATATTGCTTTATCAGAGTATAACACGCTAATAAAAAAGAGCGTATGATATATATATATATATATATATCTATCTATTTTAATTGAAACAGAATAAAGAATAAATATCTTTTATATTTAATATAACTTTATGACTTTATCAATTTTGACTCACAACTATTATTTTATTTACCTTGCAATTTAGCAATTCCAATTGAGAAAAAGCTGTCAAACTATAAAATCTGATATGTATCTATTAAAAATAAGAGCAAGCTTTATTTATTATGAAAAGATATTATATAATCATTGCATATATAATCTTTTTAAGACAAAGAAAATTTGTAAAATAATGTAATATATATATATATATATATTTCATTTGATATTACGGAAAAAAAGTTACCATCCGTTTAAAACAATTTCCCATGTAATGATAATAATAATGTTTTAATTTAAATATAATAGACACATCCTTTTTACAAGATTTAATTAAAAACATAATCATATTGTGCAGCAAATGTGATAAATATTTATCATTAACCAACTCCAACCAAAATCAATTATCTGCTCAATATCGATATAAGCTTATAAAAAGAATGTAGCCTATTAATTTATCTTTTTCAAATTCTATTGCACATCTAAGATTAACCAGTTACTGCTTGATATTTAATTATTCACATTAGATATGAATGTGAATATAAATGATGACTGCTATTCAGGATCAAGAAGATAAATGTTGTGGAAAGACATAATGGTGTTGAAAAGTAGACTTACACCTAAAAAGTATGAAATTAACAATTTGTTTGTATTAAAATGTTAAAAATAATAGAAACTAAATTGTAATGTGTTATATAAATAATAAAAGTTATATTTATAAAAGAAATCGGTATAGTCACCTATGTTTTCCGGGTATTACATAACCTTTTTTTACATCAATCTACTGAGTCTTAATTGCCTAAAAAATGTAAATTCCTTTTGTGTTTACTTATGGAATTCGTTCAGGTTCAAAATATCAACTTCTACAATATCTTTGCCAGCATATTGTGCAAAAATACCGCTTGATGCACTCCTTTTAACAACTGAAATTTCTTTGTATTTATTTGTTGATTACATACAAATATATAAAACTTTTACCAAATAAATCTCTAAGAGACATTTATGTTAAAAAATATAAAATGTAAAAAGAAATATAAATCTATGTTGACTCACCAGTAGGATTTACACCTTTCAACATATATGTTGGCAAATTTTGGCATTCACGAGCAATGTATGTTCCCACAGTGGACATATCAGTAATAGCTGGAGTAACAACTTCCATAGTTTCACGTATAATATTTGTATCCACTTCATAATAACCTGATATATTCAGTATAATATATATTAAAAGATATACTCTAACCTCAAGATAACATGTGCTAGTATTGTTATATGATTTCATTATATTACCATTAAACATTTTTCTAAGTAGATCATACAGACTGTGTGGTGGTAAAATTACTTGACGATTCAATGACATAACGAAACAGCATCGACCATCAATATCTATAATTCCAGTTTTATTCTGAAAAATAATACTATATGACAGAAAAATGTTATTATTTAAAAAAAAAAAAAAATAACTATTTTGTAGCTTACAATGTTAAAATCGTGTATAAAACGTCCTTGACGTCCGCCATGAAAATCTGGCACATCAATCTTTTCATAATGTTCATTTTCAAGATCAATTTCAAATCGTTCTTTAAGGAAACCCTTAATATTATTGTCTGCATTTTTGTTAACATTTATTGATATTTGTTCGGAAGTTTTAGTAAGACTCTTGAATATGCTTGAATCAGCTATGATTGCCTGATGTATTTTCTCACTATTATATGGCATTTTATCATATGGAATGCTATACCATCCAGTACGGAATCTATGTATTTGTGCTCTGGCATATTGTATGTATACATAAAGACCGCCTATTACACCAATTATTAATATCATCAATGCAACAATGAACAAGGAGAATGTAGCAGTCATTTGAATTCTATGTATGCTTCTACGTGCAATCCAGTAATGTTTAACCATATCTTCTTTATTGAGTTGTGCCTCAGGATCAGTTTTTAAAGGAACCTGTATGATAAAAAGAGATTACGATTCTTTTTTTTTCTTGCATAATTAATGAAATATTATCGAACAAAATTTGTAATTTATCTTTTATAGATATCGTACATGGCTAACTACGATTTACATATATATGTATGGTACGTATAGTTATATATATACTTCCTTTAAGATAAAACTTATTACTGTATAACGATGATGTGCGTACATACATACATACATACGTACATACATATATAGGCACATACATACACATACATACTCTCCCACGCACACACACACATTACATATAAAAAATATTTGATGGAAATAATTATATAAAATTTTTAAGCTAACTTCGTAATAAACAAGATTAAGTCTACTACTAGTTTACAAGTAAAAAATAAAGAGGAATTAATAAAAATAAAATGTAGATATGCAAACGATACCGCTATCAAGTGTTAAGATATACGTGCTAACCGTAATAGGTTCTTCTGGAAACAATGGCTGCACCATTTTCCCCGACGCCTTCTTCTCACCAATTGCTTTCGTGATGATAGTCATTTTTCTGTCTCTTTTATTCTCTCCTTGTCTTCGTAAATTATTACGATAAAATCTTCGATCGAGTTTACGTTGTCATGAGCCAAATAAAACGATCAATATCAGTGCAAAATGTTGCACTAATTTTTCGTTCAAATAACGATTATAACAGGCGTACCCGACAACGAGAACAGCCAAACGAAGACCTCGACTAGCAGCAAACTGCGCACATGCAATATCGGAATCCTCCTCTCAAGATTGATCGGCGACAACTGCGCCATCACTCGATTAATTGTAGATATGCGCATGCGCCAAATAAATGCCGCGTTATTTGTCATCAATTCAAAGAATTGTCGATATTTTTTTGTATTAATTCCGTATGATCAATTAAATTTATACTTTACAAAGTAATAGTACTTATTTAATTTACATCTAAAAAGTAATTTAATTCTACTTTTTTTATGGCAAATAAATTTGTTTCAAAACAATTCCAAAATTCTTCTATTTGTGATGTACAATACACTAGCGACCTCACTTTTTAAGTACTAATTTGAGAGATTTATCGGCGATACAGTCGATATATTATTCGTCGATAAATTTTTTGACTTTTTTAACTTGCATTATTCTGCCATCTTATGTAAGCCAATAGAATTAATTGTTATAACTGCTTTTTATCTCCCTATTCAAAATTCTTGGGATAGGTATAATCGATTTTGAAGTGGTAAGGCAGTGGTCTTTTGTGCGCATCTTTCGTTAATTGTACGTTGCCTTTGATAAAGATATTCTTATTTTGAAAAGAAAACATGGAATCTGCTATTGTACATCTTGAACAAAGCGTAAGTTCTATTTTCAAATCAACGTTTCTTTCAACAAATTTTAAATTTATAGCAATTCTTAATATAAATGAAAAGTAATATTAATTTTTGTTCACAACTTTAGGTTCAAAAGGCTGATGGAAAATTAGATATGATTGCTTGGCAAATAGATGCCTTTGAGAAAGAATTCGAAGATCCAGATAATGAGGTACTATTTTACAGATCTTAAAAGAATAAAGTAAAACCTTAAAAAATATTCTTTATCTATTACGACTTATTTAAATTTTTTTACTTTTAACAGATATCTGTAGTTCGTTTATTACGTTCTGTACATCAAGTTACAAAAGATTATCAAAATCTTCGTCAAGAAATTTTAGAAGTTCAACAGTTACAAAAACAACTTTCTGATTCACTCAAGGCTCAGCTATCTCAAGTACATGGTAATTTCAATTTACTTCGTAACAAAATTGTGGGACAGAAGACATCTCAGTTAAAGTAAGAAAAAAAATTATGGAACAATTATTGTTTTCTTATTATTTCTTATTATTTAGAAATAATTGGCAAATGATTTTATTTCACTTAGATTCTATGTTCTATATTTTCTTAAGTATATCTCTTAAGTATATTTATCTGAAATAAGTTCTATATCTAAGAACTTAAATTTACTTATGTAACGTCATTCATTTGTTTATCAATTTTTATTTCCTTCAAAGTTCATATTCTGTATTCTGTAAATTTGAATATGAATATGATTAATATCTTTTAGAATAAATACTATTTGTTTAGATTTTTCAACTTTATAATATATAAAGTGTCACCAATAAGTAGTCATTCCTTCAAAAAATTAGTAAAAATTTATATAATTAGAAGAATAAAAGTGATATAAAATACTTTTATTTTAATTACTTTAACATATCTTACATTTCTCTTTTTTTCAATTTTTCTTTCAATTATATTTGCTTTCTAATAATCTTATATTATTGTATCTAATTTTTCTGTCTTCTAATTTTACATATCACTTTTATTCTGAACATTTCATACACAATAATTAAAATATGAAGGATAAGAATATGTAAATTTATTAATCTGACAAGTCTCTTCTCTAATAACTCTTCAAAGCACTATTTAAATTTCAATAATTGGTTTATGAATAAGATGGGATCAAGTGTTTTACTGACAAATAAATGATGTAATACGTGCCATAAATTTATGGCATTGGGGCCAATCTATATGCTCGTGCATTCAAGTTTAAAAGGTCTTTAATAAAATATTAATAGTAGTTCATTTATTTTGATGTATTAATATGTTTTAGAAACTATCAATAGTATATCATGGTTGATATATTGTTATATTATTACATTCAATAATGACATAAAAAAAAGATTGATTTTCTATATATATCACCAAGAACACATATGTATGTATATTTCTCTATTTCAACAACTTTTAAAAAATGCACTGATTAAATATTCACTTTGATAACACCATTCAATACTATCTTTATCTAAAGTTAACTAAATTATAACATATTATTTTCCATAATATTTTCATTTTTTAAAATATGTGCATTGAATGTGTTTAAAACAGCAGGATAAGTACAACTCATAAGAAAAAAAAAAGAAGAGTTTTGTACTAAATCATGAAAGAAATATATTGCCTTACCAACATAGTTGCGCATTTATCCAAGTACGTGTACTATGTTATATAATGTGAAATCTGTATTATTATATATACTATATTTATTATATAAGGTATATACGCATGTTATTTATTGATATAATCAATACAATAATAATATTTTTTAGTACTCAATTATTAGATTATATATTATCCAAACGAAAATGTTTTCAATGGTATATATTTATTCCATAAAATTAGAGATGTTATTGAATAAAACTGATTATTTTATTTAAGATTATTATTATTATTAAAAAATATTTTTTTGAATCAGAAACTGGATTTAATGATTTCCATCACAAAAAATATCATTTCTAATTATATAAACTAAGCGACAACAATTGTCTTAATAAAGCTATTTTAAAGCTCCTATAAGTCAATATTAATATCAATATTAATTAATTTGTAACAAAAAATACTCAGATCCTCTCAAATCTTTAAAATTGTTTTATATCACAATTAAGAATAAAAGTGCTTATTGTTAGTCCAAGTAGAATAAAAATAATAAAATTAATTTTTCTATTAATATTATCAAATAGCAAACATATTGAAATTAATGATCAGAGTGTAATTTAACAGTTTTTCATTTGGATATATGTATCAAAACTTAATATGTATTAATATAATTTATAGAGATAATTTAAAGTTACATGCATTTCTAATTCAGTTTTAATTATACTTTGGAAATATATTTATTATAATTTTTTGATCTATTAATAATCATAAATATAGTATTTATTTAATCGTTTGATACACAATAAAAAAAAATTAAATGAATATAGATATGCATGTGATTTTATTTAACATATATATATATATATATATACATATTTTAACTTTTGTTAATATATTTATATATATGTATACGTTAGAAATATTATAATATATAAATTAAGAGAAAAATGGTCTGGAACACATTTATAACGTGCCAAAACTTTGGTCAATTAGTAATGTAATCTTTCTTTTACGAAGAATAGGTGCATAAATATTATCTATTCTTTCGCATAGATAGGCTATAGAACATATCATATATAAGACTTAATCTATGTATTTAAATATTGTAAGTATATTAACATATTAGCATCCTAAAACGAACGTATCAATTTTTACTTTATTGAAGGACTGTGTCTTATTATCTACCTACAATATATTTAACATAAACATTATAATATTAGCCATTTAGTATTCTTCTTTTTTCGACTAATAAAATGTTCCGCATATAATCAAATATATAAATGTAATAATATGCTTCCTATGCATCGTCCTTCAATAATTATTTATACTCGTACAGCTGTTAATATTATTATATTTCACTGCATGTTTCGTATTTAACTATATATGACACGTTATTATCTATATAGAGCGATATTTATTTAAAAAGCTTATGCGTACAAATCTATCCATTTTAGATAATTAAATAGTTTATGATATATTAAATAATGAAGTAAAATATTACATAATTTTACTTTTTTGCTTTCTTTCTACTGTTTCCATAAAATCAATGAATTCAATCTATTTCTATTCGCATATTTTTCTTAATTTTCATAATTCGATAAAAATCATATTTGTAATTAAATGTACAAACATTAAGTTTCTCAATATATACGATTATTGTATGTATGATTATTCACAAATTTCTATATATATATATATACACACACACACACACGAATCCTCAACGTAAATAAAAACTGTATCTTTTTAGATATTATATATATTCATATTATAATAAATTGTTATCTCCGTAGTGAATCGATCCTGTGTATTTAGTGCTTTAAAATTATTCTGAACATAAACGAACGAAATGAAATAAACAAATATTGACATCATCTATTATTACAAATTTGTATAGATAAAGTAAATGTTTCTCTCTCTTTCTCTCTCTCTTTCTTTCTCTCGTAGATAGATACAGCAAAAGACCGGTTAGAATGACCGTGAATAAAAGTATGACCTTTAAACGCGTTCGAGATCGCAGACCTTCATTTAGACTTTTACTATAAAAGAAATTTCAATTTTCTACTAACATCTTTACAATTTTTAATTATATAAAATATACTTTGTCACTCTTAATTGTATAAAATTCTTTAAATTAAATTAATAGAAACAAAAAAAAAATAAAAGAAATACAATTCATGGTATAAGTCAATCAAATTAATTTTAAAGTTTATAAACTCTATGTGAATACGATTTACGCAACCCTTTTTATTATCGCATATAAAAAGCAATCATCATCCGGTTGATTCACTGGAGTACGTCTAAAAATGGATAAATAACAATAATTAAAATAAAACAGTATACCTTATCTCTTTTTTCTTTCTATTTTTTTTGTCTCACTGAACGCAACGTCTCCATTCGATTGAAAGTATAAAACTGAGACTTCGTACGAGAATTATAAGAATATGTTATAAATATTCATATAGTACATACATATATATGCTAACTGAGATCATAGAGTTTCATGGTCATTTGAAAACAGAAGATATGAAAGTTAATTTAAAACGCATGGATGCATTTAAAATCGATTGAAATAATCGCACGAATGACTTCGGCCAGATACTTAGTTAAAGTCTATTATTTATTTATTTATTTATTTATTTATTCTTTTTCCTTTCATTTTTTCTTTCCTGCTTTAACAATTTTCTCGTTGATTTATCACGAAACAAAGCATGAGCTCAGAACATAAACGGAGAAAGCACGGAAGTAGAGAGTTAATAGAACGAGACCATAATCTATCTATCTTTCTTTAAGTTATCATTATGATTTAAATCTATTACCGATGAATCAAACTAACGTTCATCCGTTAAAGATGCTAAACGAATGCCGATCAGAAAGCGTAAGCGTTTTGGAACATCAACACAAAGAATTTCCTTTCGTTCCGACAATTTTACACCTCACAGGCATCACTAACCGGTACTTACTTTCCGCATAATTTCCTTCACCGTTATGGGAAAGTATATAATCGCTGAAAATATATTCTAAGTGAATATGTCCCTCGAGTATCTATTTCTTGTCAATGCCATTGTAACGTTACTGAATATTTTTCAATATTATTTTCTTTCTTAAGACAATAGACAATGTAAACGTGTTACGAAACCTTTTATTCCTTCACCTTGTATTCAAGATCGTATATAAAATCTATTATAATAAAGTGGTGTCATGTAATTGGAATAATTTTAATATATAAATATTGATAAAAATAAATAATAAAGGACGATTATTATAATATATATGTGTAAGATATATTTGAGAAAAAGTAATTAATTACTCTGATTATTATTGTATATATTATTTTATGCAAGATATTTCAAGACTAATGACATACATATTATCTTTAAAAAAAGAAAAAGGTAATTAATAATTAGACTAATTTTATCTATGTCTATTTAAATCTAAAAACGATCTATTATATCATACTTTATAAAAAATATATATAATAACAATCAATATTATTATATAATTATTACTTTACGCAACATGTCCAAAGACGATTGACTTAAGCTATACCATTAAAAAAAAAAAAAAAGAAAAAAAAGAAAAGTCACTAATAATAACAAACGTAAGACAATGGATACATTTCAAAAAATAATTCCACTCACGTGAAACACTTTCTTTTTACAAAGAATAACTTTCAATGAAAATATATCTAATATTACTTATTGCAATAGAACAAGACTTTCAATAAAAACAAACAAGAAAAAAAAAAGAAAGTAAGATAAAAAACAATAACAACAATAACAATAGCAATTTCAAAACCAAATCCTTCTAGGAGTTAACCACACGAGAAAGGATTCATTCCTCTTTTTGGATTAACCAGAAATGGAAGAGAAAGGTATAAGAAATGAAGAAGTAGGAGGAGGAGTAAGAGAAGGAGGAGAACTTGAACCGAACATCGAACTCAGTTTTCGCTCGACATACAAGCAAGACACGTATTTGCAAGCATTGATGTCTCTCCCTCTCTCTCTCTCTCCCCCTCTCTCTCTTCCTCTCTTTTTCTTTTTCTTTCTCTCCCCTTCCTCTCTATCTCCTTCTATTCGACTCATGGAACGTGGTGCGCCAGAGTATGCCGTGAATACGAGCGAACGCCTCGTTCTAATGACCTACTCTTAATACATCCAATGTATGAGTGCCGTTCTAGCACGAAAGAGAAGTCCCAAGCTCTACAGAGAGCTCTTACGAGCGGCAAAACTTAAGTTCAGTCATCGACCGACCGGTTTCCTGTTTCGAGTACCGTCGAGGTCCCTTGTCACTGACTCTGATTCACCGTTCGCCGATGCGAGGAGAACAGTGTCGCGAGAAAGCAGGGTCCTCGATTCGATCATACAGACGGTACGTGTACTGTCCTTTTATCTTGTATCTCCCTTAACAATATCAAAACAGTGATCAAAGATTTTCAATGTGTATGTGTTTGTATATATGTTTTCTTCTTTTTATTTTCTTTTTTTTTTTTATGAAGAATAAAGCACGTGTTTGATATACCATCCAGTGATCCAGTGAAAGATTTAAACACAGAGATAAATTTGAAATCAAATACAATCATCGAGATGTATAAATGATCTTTGAAGATTCTTTTAGGATTTTTGGAATATTTATTTTTGAAATAATTAAACCATGCTCCTTTCGGGAATTTTCGATATCCTGGAATGAAATGGATATTTATATATAATAGAAGAGTAAATAAAATTGTTGAAATATTTATCGGGATGATTGATATTTCTTTTAGAATTTTGGATAAATTAGAATGAATACTTACTTAATCTTCGAAATAAAATTCTTGGAATACTTGTTGGAATGATTAATAATTCTTTTAAAATTTTCGACATCCTATAATAGATAAGAATATATATAAATAATAGTACACGTGAAATATATATTACAGTTATATAAAATATATATACATATACCTGCTATCTTGTATATATTGAACGTTCCAATTCTTGTTTAGTAAGATATGACATCTAGACAAATATTATTATCGTTGCATAGATAAAGAATTCTTAAAATCATAAAAAAAATTTCGATTGGACATAGTAATGAGAAAAAAGAAAATAATAATTTTAAATAGATAAATCAGATTTGAAGTATATGTATATAAAAAAATAATAACAATTTTTAATAGATAATATACTTTATAACAATGGCATTTCGCAACGCAGACACTTTTACTTTTGCTCGTTGTTCAGATAAGCTTATACATACATATATATATATATATATATATACATTTATATATATACATATAAGTATGTAGACTGTCCATGCGATAACCGGTCTACAGAATTCTCCCTTTATCTTCTCATAACTGGCTCGCTGCATAACATTGAACATTATAATCAAAAAATTATATAAAAAAAGAAATATTTATTATAATCAATCTTGTCAATCAAAAAAATTAGGTCTTCTTCTTTTTTACTTCCCTCTCTTTTAGAGGCCACCTCTCGCTTAAAAGATGCGTTTCGTGATTTTTGCATCAATTTGTCTTTTGACATTAGTCGTAAGACGAGTATCATCTCATGGAAGACTAATAGAACCACCTTCAAGGGCATCTATGTGGAGATACGGTTTCGACACTCCCCATGATTACAATGATCACGAGTGCTATTGCGGTGGCTTCACTAGACAGTGGCAACGAAATAAAGGGAAATGTGGAATTTGCGGAGATCCTTGGGACTCGTCTACCGTATGTCATTATTCCTTTTTTATCTGACAAAATTTATTTAATTCATAAAAATTAAAATTTAATTAATTAATTATTAATCCTTTTTTATCTGATAAAAAAATTTTAAAAGATAAATTGTCGTTAACAAAAGTTTCTTCCAATCCAATTGGAATCACAATAAAATGATGATTTTTTTTTTTTTTGTAAACTTGACAATGGATTAAAAATTTCTTTTTTTTTTTTTTTTTATCAGCCACGTTTGCACGAAACTGGTGGAAAGTATGGAAATGGGGTGATCGTTCGAAGATATCGAACTGGTTCCGTTATACCGGTACGCGTCGAGTTAACAGCAAATCATCATGGCTATTTTGAATTTCGCACGTGTCCAATGATCTACCGTGACAAGGAAGTTACCCAGGAATGTTTAGACAAGTATCTTCTACGTGGAGAAAATCGAACCGCAAGATATTATCCTGGTCCTGGTAACAAAATATTCGAAGGATATTATAAATTACCAGAAGGATTGACTTGTAGACAATGCGTTTTTCAATGGAGATATATAGCTGGCAATAATTGGGGTGATTGTGGAAATGGAACAGGTATTATTCCAAATCTAAAACTAAAAAAAGAAAAAGAAAGAACGAATGAAAAATATTAATACGTGAATTAAAACATGAAATGAGCTTTAAATATACTTTCGACATATCCATTGATAATTCTTTTGCATAAATATTATAGGTGTTGATTTTGAAATATCTTTATAGAAAGTAGAATAACAAGAAGCGTATAGTTTGCTATATCGTGACGAAATTTCTTCTGCATATTACTGTTATTTCAGCAATACTCATTAAATTCTTTTCACGTTAAGTTACATGATGAGATTGCAAGGAAGAACTAAGAAGGAGAATACACGATTAAAATAATGATAGAGATAATGTATTATGCGTTAGGAGCTGTAGGATGCGGACCACAAGAGGAATTCCGAGCATGTGCCGATATCGCTATCGGTGACAATGAAACTTTATCGTTACCAGATCTTCCAAAAGTGCCAACAGAAAGTACACCTACAGATACGTCGACGGAGGAACCAACTTCGATACCAATATCAGCACCTTCATGGTTATTCAGTATTATCATCGCTGGTACGTGTCTTTTGGTGGTGCTGGCTGCTATGGCACTGCTTTACACGTACTATTACCACGCTGGTAGAGCCAAAAAATGGCTTTTGCAAAGAAGACTTCTGACACCAGAGAATCCACCTGTGGCTCCACCAAGACACAAGAAATGTCACATCTCTAATGCACAATTGCAAATGTAATAATATACGATTATTGATTTTATACGTGTTATTATAAAAGAAATTTCTTTCATAAGATTTTTCTTAAGTATACCCATTGCAATTTTATCTCTCTTATTCGTGTCCATTATATAAACTCATAGAATTTTTTTTTCTTTTTTTTTTTTTTTTTAATATAATTTTTATAAACACCTGTATGTGCGTGTGATTGAACGATCGTTGCGTGAATTTACAATCTTCTTACGTATTTTCATTATGTATATACGCATTATCCATTTTATATATTAATGATATTTATTATTTTACATAATTAATTCCATGATATACTTATTTTCTGTATACTCTATTACAATAATTATATATATATATATATATATATATATATATATATATATATATATATATATACACATACACACACATGTATATTTTTTTAATGAAATTATTATATAAATTTGACATATATGTATATAACTCAAATGCTTACAAGTTTAGTTAATAACAAGTGTAGATCGAAGGAAGTTTTTAGTAGTTTTCTTTTGCTATAGTTTTTTTTTATATATATAGAAATTCTATTCTTTTCTTTTTGTATATATGTATTTTACTTTATACAATTATACAATATCTATACTTTCTCAGATATAGGGAAGGATACTGCGTGATACGGAGCACTGCAATCATTAAAAATACTGTTTTATATAATACAGTAAATTATTTTTTATTTAACAACATATTCCGAAAATCTTGATTACTCTTCGGCTGTGATATTCCATTCTTAGATGAGCTCTTATTAGTATCATTAGTATTATTACTGTTCGTAATTTTAACATTTCGCGGTACCATGGATAACAAGGTTTTTGGTAATCCAAATGTTGTTCTACTTACTGTACTACTACCCAATGATTTCACGTAAGATATTTCTTCTCCTTTTTTACGTTCTGGTGGTTGACTAATTGCTACATTTATTTCTTTATCTCCAATTTTCATACCATCGGTAGCAAGAAGAGCCTTAGCAGCATCACCTTCATTTAGATATTCAACGTATGCCAATCCTTTGGAATGTCCATTACGATAAGTAACTAAACGAACATCTTTTAACTTTCCATGAATATTAAATATTTTTTCAAGATCTTCTTTTGTCGTTGCAACTGGAAGACCTACAATATAATTATAACATTAATCAATTTTTAATCAATTTTTTTTCCTAATATCAAACTTTGTATAATCATACCTTTAACAAAAAGTTTATTCTTTTCTAGAGTGCTGTTGTATTTGAATCCTGAAATTCTTGTACTTTTGTTAGGATCACATTTTGAAACAAACATAGGACGTCCATTTATACGTGTCCTATCTAACGTTAATGCTTTTTCAACGGCCTCCTATAAAAACCTATATTTTATAATTGTTCCAAGATTATGAAAATTATACATTTTTATATATTTACAAAATCTATTAACATACTGTGTTGCTTAGTTGTACATAGCAATACCCTTTGCTACGTCCCTTATAATCTCTAATCATTTTAAACAAAGTTATTGCTCCTGCTGGCTTTAAAGCGTTTCTAACTTCGTCCTCGGTTGCCGTGTAATCCAAATTACTAATAAATACGGTTAACTTATCATCTATTTCACGATTTGTATCGATTTTTTCATTTTCAGATGATTTAAAACCTGGCGGTGGTTGAACTTCCGGCCTCATTTGTTCCTTCTCATCCTCCATTTTCTTATCCAAGTTAAGACGACTTTCTCGTAATTTAAATTTATTTTTCTCGTCCGTTTTCATTATTTTAAAGGGAGAACTTCCTAAATTCTTCCATTTACCTGCATCGTCTGCTTTTCTCTTGTTTGTTTTTTTTGATTGTGCAAATAATTCATTTTGCAAATTAGCCTGTTGAGCTTTTGATCTTTCTTCTGCAACTTTCTCCAGTCTTTCTTTTGTTTTCACTTCACAAAATTCCATCTGTTCGAGATTACCTTCGTCACGCTCAAAATCCAACCATGAATTCGCCACGCTTTCTGGCCAATCTTTGACCGAAGTCAATGCTTTTTTATATAATTTTCTTAAATGTTTTGTATCGCCATAACATCTGTATTTAAGATAAAAATTATAGGATATAGATTATATCTCATATTTGTTTAGATAATTTATCGATATAACAATAAATTACCTTTCTAAAGAAATATATTCCAACCAATAAGAAGCAGTTGCCGAATGGCCTTGTGAAAATATATCTGCCCAAAGAGATCTAGCCTTTTCCATATTATTGGCGGTTATAGCTTCTGTTCTTGCCCAATATTGTAAAATAACGCAATTTGGATCACCATCCAAACCAAAAATTTTAGCCAAGTGTTCGCAAGCTCTGTTAAACGTATTACGAAGGATATCAATTTGTTTATCTTCTTCGTCTACGTTTTTATCTATTTTTCGGCGCAAATATTCTAAATATTTCATCCATAAATCACGATAATCCTCTGCTGTTGGGAAACCTATAGTTAAAGCATTTTCTAATAGCACTTGAACTTCTAGAACAGGTCTCTCCCATTTCTCGTAAGCTCTAATCCATTTTTGCCAAATTGTTGAACACCATGGAATATTCCTTGATGCTCTTTCATATATTTCGCTTAATATCGACTCTATCTTAATGTTGTTTTCAAGATAATTAAGATAATCGAGCCAAAGTGGTACTTCGAGACTGAGATCTGCAATTGCTCTCTCATATAAAACTGTAACACGACCTGGATCTCCATTTTGTTTTTCATATAACAAATATGCTTTAAAAGCATCAAACAATTCACTTTCGTTTTGCGCAGATACTATTTTTTCTTCATAAGGAAGACGGAGATTTAGTTTCGCAAAAGCACGTTCGTATCCTCCCACTACAATATTATCATCTACAGTAGCTTGAACACCATCTCCAGTCCTCCAAACTTCATACTCTTCATGGGTCTTCTCCATATCGAGCAAAGGACATGCTAATTGGCGGCGGAATAAATTTCCAATACGTTCCAGTTGTTCTTTCCTTTCAGCTTTATTCGAAGGATCAATCTACTTGAAAGAAAATCAAATATATGATAGTAAAACATAGTAGCATGAAAAAACGTATATTTCTTTAACTTACCAATGCAAATAATACTGCTTCGAATTCTCTAAATGCTTCCCATATTATAGCTCCTTTAATAGTATGCAATCCAACGGACGTTAATGCAGATTCAAAAAGTTGACGAACGTTTTTAGTTCCATCCTTCTCATTATCCATATTTCCAATACTGAACTGTAAATACTCCAGCCAAATGTCAACAGCTAAAAAATATTGTTTCATTTAACGATTCTTATATATAATAATTATTATTAAACAACCATCAAAACAATAACTTACAAAGATAATCCTTAACGGCTCTCTCGCACAGTTTGACAACTTCAGCTTTTTCTTCCGCACTCACAGCTAATTTAATCTCATCACGTATCCACGAGAGCCATAATTCTGGACTCAATGGATATTTTAAACTCATGTTTTCTCTTGCAACACGTAGACGTGTAAGTTCCCCTATTGTTTCAAGCTTTTTTATCAATGCTACATGACTACTGTAATCATAAGGATTTTGTGCCAACGAAGTTTCTAAAATTTTGATTTCTGCTTCATCAGCATCTTCGTCATCGTCGTCATCATCATCGTCCACATTATTTTCATTATCATCATCATTTAAATCATCTCCGTTCTCCTTCTCATCTTTATTGTCTATTTCTTCATCTTCTTCATTTTCTTGTTCATCTTCAATTAATTCTGTCTCCTCTTTACTTACGTCTAATGAGCTCGTACTTGAACACTTTTCTTTATCTACCTCATTTTTGAAATCCATTTCTTCCATCTTGATTTATTTCAGCCACAAAAGAAAAAAATTTCTTACGTTCCACTAAATTTCAATTTCTCTAACTGTAAACTGACAATAACACTTTCTCGTTCAAAGGTTATGTTTGTTTCTTTATATTCAGAGGTGAAAACCACTGAGTTAGTTAATAATTACGTTGCGCTTGATTACAAAGATGGCGATAGTATCGACATATCATAAACCATTGTTTATGGTATCTACAATGATATTATGATTTTTGATATAAATATTTCCATATAAAGCTAAATGTATAAAATATGAAACTGTGATAACGTAATAAATGCTTATGTACTTGCTTATGTATATCACTCAAAAACCGTAATTTTTTAAATCGCAATTTTCAGATTTATAAATCATAGGAAATGGTAAATGTTTTGAAAGAAATTCTTGTCGAATGATACGTAAATTTATATATAAAAAAAAGAAAGAAAACATTTACTTTAATTACAAAAATAAAAAAGTATAGATATTTTTGTTTTTTTAATATAATATACTTTACTCCTTATAATCCAAATCGTCAGAGATACTAAAATGTTTATTGAGATCTTGCTCTGATATATCAAATTTTCTCTTGCACCAACTTTGAATGGCAAATATATTATCTGTCCATATATTGGTTACTTCTTTAAACATCTGATCAAAATCATTTAATTATTTTTTGAAAAGTTAATACATATGTTACATTTTATATTTTCTTACCTGTGCTTTCTCTGCCATTTTTGCAATTGCATCTGGATCTACATCACTAAGTTTAGCAATGTGACTTTTCAGTTCATTTTCTTTTTCTCTTAATTGTTGTATATCTTGTAACAAATTTCGCCTTTCTTCAGTATCTTCTCTACCAGTCTAAGTATTACATTATTTAATGTAATCATTTAATCATCATTTTAAGCATTTAATGTATTTTAAAAGTAATCATAAAATTTTATATCACATTTTACCTGTTCTTTAATACATTCTTCTTTTAGTTTTTGAAGTTTGAATTCAGATTCAACTATTCTTTTACTTGCATGTGCTATTCTATTTTCTATAGCAGTTATATTCTCTCTAAAGTAATATATTTTCTTAAAAATATTGTAATCCGTATGTTTAATAAGTCTAATAAAATTTTCTTACCCAGGAAATGTCCAAAAATATATAGAAGTTCCAATTTTATCAGATCTAACTAGACCATCATCTACTAATGTTTGAAGAACATCTTTTACAGTTTGAGTAACAATACCTTTCTCCTTAGGTGCAATTTTTTCTAACTCCTTTAACGTAAAAAACTCTCTCCTCTCATAAAACAATTGAAGCATTCTTGCTCGCTTTTCATCAAGTGTCAGACCTTTTCTTTTAGACATTTTCTAAATTCTTTAAATTATACCAAGATAATTACACTATATATTTATTAAACTCCTTTTATAACAATTCGGCTATGAAATAATTCCTCTTATATTTAGACAAAACACTTCCTTTGGGAAGGAAATTTATAATTCGAGATCTAGATATAAGATATTTATTTCTACCGATATGTTGGAAACTTTACAGACCAAAGTGGATGATCTCATGAATTAAATATCATTTCCATAAGCTGAAAAAGGAATATAACTAACAGCAATCAAAATTTAATTTAAATGATTTCATTATTCAAATATTCAATACAATGGCGGTAAAAAGTTACGAATTAAGGTTACAAACAAACTCTTATATCTTAACTTCCTATAAATAAAGAATATAGATATATGTATATATATTATTGCGTTTCTAAAATTACATATATTCTTTTCCATATATTGATAATTAAATAAAAACAAATTAATACGTAAATAACATTCGAAAATGTCACTTGATCACTTACCAATGTTCCTGTTACGTTTAAGTCAATTAGGCGGGAATAAAAATAATTTGCGTTGTGTTTAAACTACGTAAAAGATTCTCCCTTAATTTTACAGACATTTATAGGTTAAAATACATATAAATTATATATCGCTCACCTTATTTAATATACGATAAAGATATGTTTATTATAAATTTATTATGTTTACTTTTTTTCATAGATGTTTCTTCTATGTTATACTCACTCAATGATCATATCTAACAATCAAAATAAACAAATATATCCTCTATCTAATCTTCATATGATCGCAGTCACATACGATTCAAAATATGTTCGAAAATATTTAATATTCACAGAAATCTTTCGATATATAGAAAAGATATTTCTTTCGTAATAATAAGTAAAAACCTTTAATATATTTCTATGTACAATTAATTAAATTATTAATCTTAATAGCTCGTTATATCGGTATATCTATTTAAAATAAAAATATTATCAATATATACGAATTGTGATTACGTCGTCGAATAAATTTGACCTCCAAATATTTATTGTCTCATAAAGAATTTTCTAACAGTTCACCTTGTCTTCTTGTATCTACATTGTATCCGTGTACCTCCAAGTGTGAAAGAACTCTCTGTGAAACTATAATATTTAAATCGAGAAAATATTTCTTCGGTGTATTTAAAAATTTTTCATTTTTCTGTGTTCACTGTTAAATAGAAAATATAATCCTTCGAAATAATGTCCTCAATAGAAAAACATTCGAAATCTGTGTCGAATATGATCGACAGGATTAACTCGAATAAAAACGAAACAAGAAATTATAGAATGTGTTATTCGTCCGACGATTTAGATTCAGAGAAAAACATTAAAAGCAGTCCTTCGGTTAGCACAGGAAAATCGAAAAATTTTGTAATGAAATTAATCGGGAACTTTGAAAAAAAAAACAATAAAAGTAGTGATCATATAAAGAATACAAATACAAAATTTTTACGAAGATCTTTCATGAGAATTCCGTTACCAAGGATCAATTCGTATTATCGCAATACACATAACAATTTTAATCTGCCAGAACCGATATTGGATAATAAAAATGAGAGATTATCAAACGTGAAAAATATTCGATCGGAAATATACCTAAAAACGTTTGAGAATGATATTAAAACCGTTAACGATTCTAATTTACTTACCGAATCATCGTCATCTAATCTCCGATTGGTCGATAATAACGCCAAAGAAAAATGGACGACTACGAACAAACGATGGAGCGATACTATAAACGAAGAAAAAATCAATCAAAAGAAATCTGTCAAAGGAGTTTTAAGTTATTTGATCAGATGGAAAAAACATAGCGATGAAAATAAATCTCAACGTTCTCGATCTTGTGATAAATCAGAAATGCATTATGATATATTGTCTTCTGCACCAATTATACCAAGAGCACGTTCTTTACAAACTGTTGTTATTAATAATACTAAGGATAAAAATAATACAAATGTGAGATATATAAATATATGTTATTATTAATACGTAGAAAGATTTTTATTGTTGTTTTGTTACGATTAATAACCTTTATTATAATTTTAATATATGTTAACAGATAAATATCAAAAGTTCCTAGGAAGAAAAAAAATAACAATTAACCTAAAAAGTCTTGAAAAAGGATAATTGATTTTTAATGTCACTTAGGAACTTTTGATCTACCTTGTTTACAATAATATATTACATACACATATATATGCAATAATATATATCAATTATTATATATTATTATTATAATTGCAGTTAAATCGAAGTGCAACGATTCGACCGTTTTATGGTATTAAAAGAAATCAGATGGCATCAAAAAAATTTCTCGAATCCTTTCATTCAATAAAGATAAATCCCCGTAAGGAAGATTCCGGTTATGGTTCTGGAACATTGTCGATCGGAGAATCCAACGAAAATCTTGTCAAACCGTCGGCGGTTCGAGAAATGTCTAAAAAGCTTACGTTTATACCTGAACAACATCAACATCAACAAACTTGTAATCAAAAAAATCATATAGATCTTTATAGACAAGTTTTAAGTCATTGCAAGAGAGATAGAAATTCTTACCAAAGAAAATCCTTCGTCCATGACGAGTTAAATGAAGCCGTAAAGAAAAGATTTAATGATATATCGAATGAAAATATTATTTATACTCAGTCGATAAATCATAAATTAAAACACGATTACTCGTCGATATACATTAACAAAATCCCTGTCAATACGGAATATGAAAATACTCTGAATATTTCTCGTCCTTTGCAATCAGATCAATTATAGAAATCCTTAATAAGAAAATAAAAAGAAAACAAAAGAAAAAAAAAGAAAAAATATATATATATATATTATGCATGTAAATAACAAACATAATACGATTTAATATTTTAAGAAACAACGAACAGTATTATAGAGACATTTATTATCTACATACATACATATATCTGAATCGGATGAAAAATTCATCTTTGTTTTCTTTTTTTTAAAATACTTTGACAAAATTATTCTATTTAAACAAGTGACACACATTGTATGTAAATATCGCGACGAATTTCACGTACGACTAATCACGTTAGAAAGTATTCTAACCTATCATTACATTGGTAAAAATTATCGAATTTTGTATTACAGGTATTTTTTAACATGTTATATAACTTTTAACATTAAATTATTTTTTTGTTATTTTATTCTGGAATGTCTGAACTCGTAAGACATGTGTAATTAAACATACGTGATTCTTGAATTTTCTTATTAATTTTGTAATAATTTAATATATAAAATAAAATAAAATATAACTTTATTGATAAAGGATTTTTATTTATTTTTTATATTTAAATTCTTATAACTTTTTTTTAAACGTTTTTACTTTGCTGTGTTCTTTGCTAGTATTCAATCATATATATATATAAATTTTGTGTGTGTATGCTTTGTGTGTGTATGTGTGTACTTACATACATTCAATCATAATCTACGAGTTTGAACCGATGACATCAAGGCCGTTTATCCTGGTTTTATAATCGTTTACGCGAATAATAAATCCAGCCGTAAATCTCGAATTTAATAAATAAGATCTCATTTTAAAGATGAAAATTTAAGCGAGGATATGCCTTTCTTGAATTTTGCGGCAAAAGAGAAGAAGTTCTAATTTCGACTACGGATTTTCATGTAAACTAAAGTAGTTCGTATTTTGTCCGTATCTATCGCTGATGTCACATACGCTAGAAGTAAAAGATAGTGAATAGTTTTAAACGTATGTGATATATAGATAAGAGTGAATTTGTGTTCTTAAACGAAATCAAATAATTTTTCTTTTTTTTTCCTAATTCACACTTCTAATATCGAAAACATTAACAGCGCATTATTTAGATTATGCAGGAATTTCCTCACATATTGTCGGAATGCGAAGAAATAAATCAAGTATTACACAAGCCCATAAACTCGACACAAAGAATTAAGGTAATGTAATGTTTAAAATAATAAATGAGAATGAAATGTAATAATATTCTATTAATACGAACGATTTTTGTATTATTACAACATTATATACAATAATTGGCCTTCATTGTTTATATGTAAGAGGTTAGGTGTATATCTTATGATATTTTTCATTTGATCATTAAAAGGAATTTATATACAATTTAATATTTTGCAGTATACATGCCTTAATGTTTCACAAAATTATATTATACTTGGATCAACCAGTGGAAGTATCTATCTTTTTAACAGAGAACCATGTACTTTTCGACAATTAATACCTTTATCGGTAAAGTTTAATAATATTTGGAATCTATTAATTTTTTGAATATATTATCAATGACTACATAATGTCTTTTCATATTTTATCTAGGAAGGCATAGTGTCACATGTTTTGATATCACCTGATGAAAAAATCATAGCATTAGCTACAACTCGTGGAATTGTTTGTGTTGTTACTTTAAAACCAACTATAAAATTAATTGCTACATCGAATGAACATGCTTATGAAAAGATTATGTGCCTCTGTTGGAATGATAATAGTTCTGAAATATACATTGGTGATGGTACTGGCAAAGTTTCTGCTATTGTATTATCTGTTTTCACAGTAAGTTTTTTATTTATCTATAATTGATTTATAAACACTTGTATGTAATTAAGGAGATATTTATTTGTAATATTTAAAAATTTGAATTCATTTGTTTATATGATATAGCTAATTTGGCTTGTTTCAGATAAATGGAATGTTTCAGTCACCATCTTGTACATTAATGAATCTAGATTCCAGTATTGTACAATTAAATTTTTCTTCCCCTCTTTTATTGATATCAACTTTGACACGCTGTTATATATGTGATACAGTTCATGAACAATATAAACAAATAGGTAACAAAGCAAGAAATGGAGAATTTGGTGCATGTTTCTATAAAATGCAAATCGAAAAAAATGTTAAAACTTCGACTATTAAAAAGGAGCAAGATATGGCTAAAAAGAAAAGTTCGTTTAGTCTTATTTCAGAAAGCAATAGTAATATACCAGAATCTATTTCTCCAAAAATATTCTGTGCCCGACCTGGTTCAAGATTTTGGGAAATATCTGCGAATGGTGTAGTTTTAAAAACTCATCAATTTAAGGAATTATTAGCAATACCACCTATGAAAATACATAAAGTAACTAAACAAGAGTTAGAGCAAAGACAATATATTAATCATTCATGGACTTCACAATCGATCAACTTTCCTCAATTATTTGTGATTGCTTCGAAATATTTATTTTCTTATACATCTAATGGCTTATATATTCTTGATCTTGTGAATCCAAATGTAATACTATGGAGTAATGAATTTACAAACATTACAATGGTAGATGTCATAGAAAATAAAATATATTTGATGATCTCTGATAATGAATTTCATTGTTTAACACTTTATACGCTTGATGCATTAATATTGCACTTGTATTATACTAACCAGTATTACAATTGCCTAGAAACTTGTATTACATACAAATCGCAACTATCCAAATTAATTAATGATAAACATATCAATGACATCTATGGTATTGAAAGTAATCAACGAAAATTGGAGAATGATGAGATATCAGTATTACTGCAACCATTAATTTCTATACTGAAATCAAATTTAAATCCTAGTCCTATTAAATTAGATTCGGGTATTGTTGTAGTTAATTCAGGAAACTTGAAACAAAAATTTAACGAAGATCAACAAAATAAATTGACACATCAAATTTGTTCATCTACCGAATCTATTCAAATATCCTCTGTACAAAATACATGTTCGGATATTAAAAATATATTAGAATTAAACAGTAATTTATCATCTACATTAGATGAAAATTTAATAAGAAAAATACAAATTGATTTAGAACCTATATGTACATTATCTAACAGCATAAAAACCTCAATGACTGAAAAAGAGATGGAAAAGTTTATTCTTGAGATACGTAAAAAAATGGACAATATCGAATGTTTATACAAAACTTTACCTCAATTTAAAGATTTGGCATGTGATATAATAGATAATGCCAAAATTAATTTTACCAAAACATTTTTAACAAATGTATCAATAGAGTTATTACATTCTACAATGAATATGATTATTATAGATCATTTTATGGATGCTTTCATTCTTATAAATACATCTAATTATAAGGAATGTACCTGTGGTTTTCCATTTCCAATGGATCAAATAAAAGAGCCAAGCTTCTTAGAGATTGGCAAAATTCTTTTACAAAAACTTGTAAATAGAAGTACAGAAAAATGTATAAATTTATGTAATAGAGTACCTTATATGTGGAGAGAATATACGTCTTTGTATATAAAACAACAATATGCTATAGAAGACATACTACGTCAATGCCTTTTAACTCAAGATAGTGTTACATTGTCAATTATTTTACCTATATTAGATGCGAATCAGTGGAAATTAATTACAATATATTTAAAAAAAATGGATGACAAAAAATGTCTCTTTTGTGAAAAATTAATAACATTAGAAACAAATATTTCTTCAATAAATTGGAACAGAGTAATATTTGAAATTATGAAAAAGGATGGCCCAGATATAGCTATGGTATTTTTAAAAAAATTAGAAGTATTACTTCCTCTCAAATCACTTGATAAGAGGTGTGTGATATTATTCAACTAAGATTTTTTATTTCTTATATAATTATAATTTAAATATCTTTCTTCCTTCCACAGTATATTTCAGTCGTTTATATTCACGAAAATTTTACATCATCATGGTTTGCAATTTGCAGTAGATTTTAAATGCAATTCCAATATATATGGATATAATACAATGTGTTCCACCAAGGTAATTAAGTTTCATTATTTGATGTAACATATTATAGTAATACATATAAATATAATCATTTCTTTTACAGATTCGAGATCAATTAATAAAGGTATTAAAAAAAGATATAGCTCAATTTGATAACAAAAATATATTAAGCACTGGTGCTCATCATTGGGGAATGCAATATAAATCCAAAAATAAGTCATCAACATGTCCATGTTGTACTCTTTCTCTCCAAACATCAGTTCTTTTAGACAATAATGGTATAGCAATCTTCCCCTGTGGTCACACATATCATGTAAATTGTATGATAGAAAAAAAACTCACTAAATGTAATCTTCATTGATGAAGTATATATATATATATAAAAATAAGTAAAATAAAAAAATATATATATGTAAAATATTGAAAGAGAACTTTTTGTACATTCTATCAAATATTGTGGTGCTGAAATAATTAATAACAGCACATGGGTTATAGTAGTAGATCATACAAAATGTATATACTCTTTGTACTTAAAAGATTGTCCAAAAAGACTGTATATCATAATATGTTTATTATAATTTAATATAACCATTTTTTTTGTTTGTATTATGTTGTTCTTTCTGAAAAATCTATCTTACATATTTACATAATACCTGACATTTCATATAATAAAAACTGTTCATATTTTTCATATTTTCTATAATAATAAATATTATATATATTTCATAATCATCACAAATACATCAGTCTTTCTTTTTTCTAAGTTTACTTACAGTGCAGGATTTGAGAATTACATATTTTATTATTTTATTCCAAGATATTATTAATTCTTTTAAACTTACCTTACTCAATGCTATTGTCTCTTATATGATATTTAGAAAGAAAAATATTAGAATAAAGGCAAAATCCTGTAAATTACTTCATATAGTGTTTACTTAATTTAATTTTCAATTTGAATAATCTAATAAAAATATTTTAATTTGTTTTTCTCAAATTCACTTCATTCAATATAGCACTGTCATTAATATGATCTGTTTTTATACATCTACTTTGAATACTATTACATTAGATAATTACTTAAACATGGTTCAATTATTAACATAATTGCTAGAACGCAATCTCCATATACAGTAATGCATTATACAAAATAAACAAAAAAAATTTGTTGTATAAAGAATAAAAATATCAACATTTTTTATATATAGCTGCACTTATTTATAATTGCAGCAATTAAATTTTTTTATGCAAGTAAAACACTTCATTTATGTGAAACTTCTTAAAATTAATTAATATATAAAATATATCAGATTATTTTGTATGTAAAACTTTAACATTAGAGCTTAATACTGTCATTCTACAAGATCAAAATTGACTAGAAAATTAAATCTGTAGTTTACTTTTTTGAGACTTACTTAATACTATAACACATCATACACTTACATAATAAAAAAATATTCGTAATAAGAACGATATTTTAGATCCCATTCCTTTTTGCATTAAAATATGACAAAAGAAAACATTGCTTATTCATTTTATATGCAAAAGAAATATGTTTCTCACTAGAATGGGAAGATTTAAATTACCGTTATATAGTGTATAATATTCTCATGCATAATTTGTGCGTATTATTCTGTGTATCATTATTTTTCTTCAAATAATATAAATTATAGCATCGTTGTTCTTTATTGTGGTCTGTTTTATTATAATAAATATAATGAATTAAAAATTCTAAATATGGAACTTTGATAAAATAAAACAAATATAGAGTGATTAACAAATAGCAGACCACAAGCAAAAACTATGTCATTATTAATAAAATATATGATATGCATATGTATATTTACACACAGAGCGATTGTGGTACTTAAGTTTACAATATAAGAATGGAATATACTATAACTTTTTTTATCACTACATTGTCATTCAATGCATTTAAAACTAATTATGAATTAAACAGAGCTGCTTTTGATATGTAACTTACCCTTAATTCCACATACAATTGTCCAGTGAAACTACACTGGAAAACTATTAAATTTATCTAATGAGAAATGTGTATGTATATATACAAAAAAATTAAAAATTCTTTAAAGAGAATCGGAAAAATGCGGTATTGTATGATGGCATAATGATTGCAGCTGAGAAAAGTTGTGTAATTACATCTTAATAATAGCATAATATGCACATATCAAATAAAAGGTATATATAGAGAGAAATAGATATAGAAATGTGAAGAATGAATGTGATTTGAATAAAGAAGTACTACTTTGAAAAAAATGCGCATAATATGCAATTTTCTATGTATGTGAATTCATTAATTTGTTGGCGATAATATAATACTCTTTCAAAATAATATTATACAATTCTATTCATACATTAGTCTGGACTAAATTATCACACGTGCATTACTATAGTCCAACATATGTGTTTATGTAATTAATAACTTTTAAAACTGTCTTTATATAGGAAAAAATTTTTCAAATTTTTTATATATTGCAAGCGCACATATTAATATATACTTATAAATATAAATCTAATAAATATATATCTCTCATACAATTCATAGAATGAGATATATAATTGAAGAACTGCATTAATAATTAAATAGAATACATATATATATATATATAGTCATCGTAATGATTTTACCATGCACTAAATATTTTTATTCCATTTATGGAAGATAAAAAAATATGAACCTATTCAAAAATATTGAGAATACTTGGACATATCTTCTAGATATATTGCATGATGAATAGTACTAGGTAAAATCAGGAATATAAACAAATTTGTGTAGCATAATATTATATACTTATTGACTTCATAGAAGTTAATTGAAAGCTTGCAATATTTATAATGCTTATATATTGCAGAAATCTTAAATACATAACACATATGAGTCTTCTAATACAATCAGTATTTAAACCAAATGTTAAGAAATGTGATGTTTTATAAAACATTTTTAGAGAAAAAAATGAAAATTATGTTTATCATATTATTGTTCTTAACAAAAATATTAATATCAACTTAATTGAAATAATATTACATTCTTGTTTTAATTTTAGAAACTGTAAGATGTGAAAAGTTAAATGTATCTGAATTATTATATAATATTGTATTTAAAATTTTCTTCAACTGTATTATATCATTATTAATATATATCATTTCTTTGAAAAATAAGATTATTCAAAATTTGTTACAGATTTAAGCAATATATTGTATAAAATTAAGCATTTCTTAAATTCATATATGAAATATTAAATTATTATAATTTCTTTGTATTAAATATACTACTAGTAGTAGTTAGTTATCAAAAACAGTAAGAAAGTTTAATTTAATAAAAAGGAAGAGCGAAATATTCGTATAAATGTTTAAAGTTCATTTTATAGACTCTTTTTTTGTTTTCTTTTTCCCTAATAATTTTATCTATAAAGGCACTGATAATTAGTGAAGCTCAAGGCAAAAATTTTCTTGTTTTTTCTCCTTTGTTGCTGAAGAATGTCTGTTAAATTTGATAGCTTTAAAACTACTGATATGTTGTCATTTGATTATTATATACTCATAGTCAAATTGTCTCTCACGCAAACAAGTTTTTAATTAAGTACAATATAAATTGAATTTTCATTATTTTTTCATTTATATAAATTAAAATAGCTTGGACAATTAGACTATCAGTACCTCATGCATGATTTTCTACTTAATTTTAAAAATACGTAGTCTATATACTATATACTGAACAGCACATCAATAAGTGGCTATAAATGAAAGTGTGACATGCATTCATTAACATATCTTTTTTAAATTGTAACATAAAAGGTCAGGATACTGTTGGTTGGTGTGTTTACAGGATTAATTACACTCGTTTAATACTTTGTGAGAATCTTACATTCATTAATTGCAGAAAGAAATATATATATACATACATAATATATATACATATGTACATATATATATATATATATATATATATATATATATATATATATATATATACATATACACACATATATATCGAAGAAAAACATTTATATTTTATATTAATACAGATGTGTATAAAATAACACATTATATAATACGAAATAAAAGATAAATTCTCACAAAGTTAAAATATTGCGACACATGTGCATAAAATGCCTTAAACAGCATAATATATCTAATAAAGTATATAGTTGATTTTTCTTAAAATGAAAAGATCAATTGTCGTTATATAAGATATATATCTTCTCATTATTACCAAAAAGTTTCTTTTTGTAAGATATGCAAGATAATGTATAACGTGTGCTGTATATATTCGTATTAAGGCAATAGTTAATATAAAAATCAATCTCTCTTAGAGAATAACATAAACTATTTATTATAACAGGCGGTTAGAGCGCTTTAAGATTATAGAATGAAGGATCTTCTTCTATAAAACCACAGAAACAAAAATAACAATTTTAGGATATTGCGTGTACAGATGAATAAAGTAGACATATTGAGTAGTTATATTTTTGAAAGCGTATATATGTATTATATTAAGATACAATCTTGCATCGTGGTGTAGCTAGAAGATTGATGAATTCATATAAGATGTCTTCCTTCTTCCCAAAGTTGTGAGCCAGCACTTGCATTAAACATTTATTGGTATATCTTTCTTCACCTTTGTCTCATTTCTAGTTCAGCGTCAATTAATTATATGGAAAATACCCATTTCATTTTTAGAATATTACCAATCAATTAAGCACCGACACATCGTCTTGATTAAAAATCTAAAGTTTTTAAAACTACGTGAATATTTCCTTATACTTATAATGCTATTACACATGTTTATATTTACGTATATTATAATCTTATAATATGCATATTATGTAAAGAAGAAGAAGAAACGTAAGTGAACTAATATAAGATAATTCTACTGAATCTTAAATGTGAGCTTTTTTTTCTTTTTTTTTTCTTTTTTTTTTTTTTAACTGAAATAATAAACACACGAATTACCGCATAAATCATATTATCATTGTATCTACTATATAAAGTTGAATGCAAAAAATGTATCATATATATCTTTGTTTCCTACTAAAACATTGTTAACATCTTTTATGAATCTTGATTGGACATGAAATATGTCCATGTAATTACAAGCGGTAGTTCCTTTTTTTTTTCTTTTTTTTTTTAATTTGAACAAGACTACGTTGTGGGTCACAATGTTGTAGGTAATCGTTATCATTCCACTATATTGTTCTCTTCAAATCCGTTTAATGTCTTGACCGATGTGAAGAGTCTCCTCTTTCATCACGACGATCTCTTTCCCGTTCCCGTTCTCGTTCACGTTCAGGTTCTCTTTCTCGTTCAGATGGTCTTCGGCTTGATTCTCGTTCTCGATCTCTGTCTCGTTCACGTTCTCTGTAGCGATCGTCATAATACCTACACAGGACACGTCAGCCAAATTATCTTACTTTAATGTTGAACCTATATCTTACGTCTCTTCGTATATCGCTATTTTACCAAATATTAACTATCTAAATTATAAATTACATTACTTTCCTGATAATTTACAAAAAAATATTTAAACAAACTTCCTGAGATATTAATCGCACGCTTTTATATATTACATATTTATATTTTTTCTCTTTTTATTTTCTTATAATAAAAATATATATTAAAATATATAATATATACACATAAAATTTCCAATTTGTATTTTGACAAGAAAAAGAAGTTGTAGATTCAAATAATTTTACGCAAAGAAATTTTTTCAATGATTATCTAAAATTATTGAGAATACGTTAAATTAATCCGTTGTTGTCTATTGTTGTTTTCAATTTAATGATACATTTTTTAAAATTTCTAAAACAAATATAACTTGTAAAAAAAAAATAAATTCTCTTTATTATAAATAATATATTCTTCTTGTATATATCTATTGGTTTGATATAACACTTGGTAATTAAATAGGAGAGGTATACCATACCCATTAAGAAAATATAATGGAAATAATAAAGAGCACAGAATTGTACATTGCAATGTACGTTTAATCTCTTAAACATGCTATCATGTTGCAGGTATACTTCAAACTTATTATTTAATAATTATAGTCCATGATATATTTTTATTATAGTTTTTAATTTCTTTAAATGGTAATATGTGTAAGTTACAAGTTATTATATGGCATCGCTTTAATATGCTTTCTATATTCGTTTAGTTTCATGTTTACTGACAATATGTATTTGTGATACATGGGACTTGTATTTACATGCATTCATTTTAAGAAAAAAAAAGGAGATTACCTAGACGCCTTGGAAGACGAGACAGGAGCCGCCTCTGGCGGTTCTTCTTTTACTCTTGGCCTGGCTGACTGACGTGTCGTACTAATGAAAAATGCATATTTTGTGTTATGATTTTTTAATACTATTTTACCAGGCTTCTAATTTGTTAGGAGAAAATATATTAAGTAAAATTTGTACTTTAGTTATATATATATTCAATTTTTTTAAATAAAAATCAAAATAAATAAACCCTATGTAAAAAAATATATATATATATATGTAAAAAATTATCGCATCTTTTCTTATTATGCATATATTAAATCAATCTGTATGTAACTTATATTTGTATCTTACAATTAATTATCTCTTTTAAAAATTATATTTTAAAAAGAGAACGTGACATGTTTAAAAAAAATATATATATAAATATACATGTACGTATAGTGCATATGCAGTAAAATTATTTTACATAAAATATAGCATAAGCATTGAAAATGCAATTAAACTGCATATGTACATTATATGTTGATTCTATTTAAGTGTCGATTTTAAATTTTAAACGAAGAGAAATGTATATGAAAGAATGATTTAAATTTATATATATAATTTTTTGGTAGTACTTTAATATAAAATACTAACTCTATATTTCATATCATTTGAATGACGTAGCATCATATTCATAATACATATATGCATATTAGATAAATCATTTTGTGATGTTTCAATAAAAATGAAATAAATGTATCATCGGTGTATTACCAATATAATCAGACTTTAAATTTGTATAAAAATCTTTCTTTAAAATAAAAAATAAAAATGCAGTAAATATCTAATTACTTGATAATACTCTTTAACAAATGGTAAAAGACATAAAAATAAATATAATTAATTGACATATTTTTCAAGTTTTTTAATTCGAGTACTATTGCTCATACGCTAATGTGATTATGCTATATAAAATCTTTATTTAATAATAATTAAAAATGACTATGTTCGTTAATACATTTTATCACATCTTTGAAATTAAGACAAAAATAATGCTCTCTTAAAGATAGAATATTCTTCTATCAAATTATTCAATTATATTTTAAAAAGTTTTTATAACTTTTTGTAAATTTATATACATCAGACATATAATAAATAAAATCTGTTAGATTTTTTTTAATTAATAAAATCTTCTACATTCATATATATTTAACGATTAATCAAAAAATATTAAAGAAGATAATTATTTTGGTTGCATCAAAGAATTATAAATAATAAACATATATTTTTTCGAAATGTTCATTGCATTTAAATTTTTATTTGTTTATATATATAAATATTTATATATATAAATTATATATATCTAAATATAAATATAATAAAATATATATATAAATATAAATATATATATATGTATATACACACACTCTAAATCGAGAGATTATACATTTATATCAAAATATATCTTACCAAGAAGTACTACCATGAATGTATATATTATTTCACCGCATTATTAAATTTATTTGCTACAATGGTACTAATATTTCACATATTTAATGACACTCGAAAAATGCGGAATCACATTAAAAATAGAAATAAAAATCCGCTTCTATACAGAATTATATGGAATATTTCCGATTTCTATTCATATTAAATAATCTCTTGTCAACATATGAATAAAATTCATACTGTAGAAAAAAATATGAACTTTTTCCTACAAACGCAAATTGCTTTTAAAAAAATTCAAACGGTTGTACATTAAAATGAAGAAGTTTGATTTCTAACTTGGTCATCTATATAATCTATTGTTTAGTAACTTAATACTAATTATATTACAGTTTAAGGTATATACTGTTTTATTTTATATACCATAGGTACATAATAAGAAAATCGATTCGACAAGTATCAATTGGCCAATACACCAAAGAAATATTTTGTACTATCAAATTCTGGCTGTTGATCTTTATCAATTTTTAACAATACATGTCAAAATTTAACAATACATTCATATAATGTGATTTTATCTTCCTAATAAAAAATAAATATGAAAATAAATATGAAATTTAATTAATCAGCCGGAATTTGACATATATGCGATGTATTTTTAGAATATTTTAAATATCATGTTTAATACTTTCAATCCTATTATAACCGAGTATATAATACTCTTACACTCAACAACAAACACATTGATGAGAAGTTCACAAATGCTGAAAATCATTCATTCAAAGTACTAACACTGACTTATAAAAAAGTCATTGTGTTTAAAGTAACATATTTATAATACAATTAAATGCTAATTTTTTTCTAAATTTCTCTTTCACATTTGTATTGATGACTTATAGACTTTAAGATCAATTTTTTTATATATGTCATTAGTTGTGTAAAATAACACACACATAATATTTTCTTTTCAAGATTTTAAATATTAGAACTTGACTTTTTTCAATAAGTAAACAAACCCACTATGTTGAATTTAATCATAAGTTATGATTTTCATGTATTATAACTCACAATGCAGTTTCATGAAATTTTTCAATATTCCATTATTTTTGGGTTTAATAAAGTTTTCCTAAGTATTTTTGAGAATTGTCAACGTTCTTTTTTTTTTCTTTATCTGAAGAGCAAGAACACTTAAATAATCTTGGAATGATCACTATTCCAAATATCAACATATGCTTAGGTTTCTTGCTTAAGACGTATGTTGTGTTGCACATGAGTTTATACACTTGAGCTGTACTGTATGTACCCCATATGGGATGATTTGCGAGTTGACCAATTTTTAACTAAGTTATTTCAAATATACATACTATAATTAATTACAATACAGGGTGTGAGAGAAATAATTTGTTGAAAATTGCGCTTACCTTTCTTCTCTGCTTCTCTCTCTGTATTCCCGATCTCTCTCTCGATCACGGTCTCTCTCTCTGCTGCGTGATCTTTCTCGGGGATACGGTTCACTATAATAACGTTCCCTATCACGGTCACGATCTCTTTCTCTTTCACGATCACGTTCTCTATCTCGTTCTCTATCTCTGTCCCTGCTACGTTCTCTATATTCTCGATCACGACTTCTAGATCGTTCACGGCGTCTTCTATGACTACGTTCTCTATCTCGCGAACGAGAACGTTCTAAAAAAACAAATTTTTAACATTGTAACATTTCAAATAATCGAAGAGAACAATGTTACATAATTCCTCGCTATACTTTGTCCTTTATATGTATATACATATGTATGTATATACATACATAATCTAAAATATTTACTCACCTCTGCGAGCAGAACCATAACTCTTTGTTTCAACACCTCGCAGAGTATCTTGAAGCGAACTGATCAATATTTTGCATCTATCATCTGCAGCTACTTTAGATTGTTTTATTAAAGAAATTGCAGTAACTAAGGTTTCAATGGCGCTTGCATATTCTCCAGCCGCAGCATCCGATACTGCTCTGGCTATAGCAGAAGAGGACACTGTTCTATTGCGTCCCATTATTTCTTCAAATTCTTGATCCGTAAGCGGAGGAGGACCTTCAGGACGATGATCAGGTCCTGGCGCACCATAAGGTGGCTAAAAGTACGTTTATATAAAACTTATTAAGATTAAGGCTTTCCAAGTAAATATTTTTTCTTATATAGCTTATACCTGTGCTGCAGGTGGCCCGTAGCCATGCGGTGGTACATGCGGTGGTCCATGCGGTGGTCCATGCGGTTGCCCATGGGGTGGACCATGGGGTGGTCCATGAGGCGGACCATGAGGCGGACCATGAGGAGGACCAGGAGGACCTGGAGGATGTTGTCCTGGATGTTGATGAGGTGGTCCTTGTGGGAAAAATGCTGGATTTACATGCGGTGCCGGCCCTCCTGGAGGTCCTTGAGGTGGTCCCTGAGGTGGTCCGCCATGTCCAGGTGGAGGGCCGCCCGGACCTGGTAACATTCCTGATCAATATTGATTTTAGGGTGCGATAGCATATATAATTACTTTATATACGCTACTAGGAATTTTTTATACATATATCTTTTCATATTTTTAGTGTATCTTTAATTTATTTGAGCTTGATTTTTTTTTCCTTATAAATTAAATCGTTGTATTTTCGTTAAAACATTCATGCAATTAATTTAGCTTTCTATGAAATAAAAAAATAAGTAAATAAATTAAAGATAATAAAAATATTTCACCTCTGAGAAAAAAATAAATAAATAATGTGTTAATAATATTACTGTTACATATTACATGAATGTTACAAACTTAATTATAATTATTTGTTTTACAAATATAGTTGTTTGAAACACCTTGTATCTTTATGCATATGTTAAAAGTAAATTTCCCTCAATATCATGCACTACTATAACAATTGGCACTGAATGACATTAATAACACTTTATGAACGTTTCAAAACTCTCACCACCCATAGAACCTGGAGGAGGTCCTCTCTGTGGTGGCCCTTGGCCAGGTTGTGGGCCTTGCATATGTTGATGTTGAGGGAAACCTGGTGGTCCCTGAGGCCCATGATGCATTCCTATGCACATTGAATAATCTTGTCAGCATATATATTTGGAAAAACATATGTGTGCTATTGTACAGATTATAACACTAACATGGGAACACACAAATGTGCAATTATAGAATACCTATATTTATATTACAAATAGAAAGAAAGCATATAAATCCAAGATGTTTCAAATGTTTAATCGTTACGCGGTTTCTCTTAATAATTTACAAACCTGGTGGTCGATTCCATTCTGGTCGTGGTTGAGCACCCCTAGGGTCACCTGGAGGTCCTCCAGGATGTCCAGGTGGTCCACGAGGAGGACCCTGACCAGGGGGTCCAGGTGGACCACCATGAAATTGCTGAATGAGAGCAAAGAAATAGTTTTACTTCATATATCCATTTGCAAATGGTATTTATTTATATTTTTATAAATGATAATTATCGAAAAAATAAAAATAACTTTATATATTCATAATATATAAAGTTAATAAAGAATATAACGTATATATAAATACATATATATTATTAATATACTCTCATGGAAGTTCAATAATCAAGAAGTAAAGAAGTTACTAATCTTAAAAATTGTGCTTCAATAATTTATTATCAAAGCCAGTTATTTATTATGTGCCAATTTCATATAATAACCTTCATATACTCCGATTGTATCTTGTTAATTATATAGGAATTTTATTGTTGTTTTTTTATACTTGCTTTTGTTTCTCAGAGGAGATAAAAAAACAGAACCTCATTATAAGTTACCTGTGATATATGAAAACTGGCTTCTGAAAGGTCTCTAGTACAACTCTATTCATAGTGTAAGACATGTAAGTGCAAAAAATATTCAAACTTGTATGATACTTATTAAAGTTTTAAACAGTATAATCTATATCAGTTTCTAAATAGGAAAAAAAAAAAAAAGAAAAAACTAGAAGAACTTACAACTTTGCAGAATCTTAATTTATTTGGTTATCTGTTATATCAATGTTTTATTTTTCATATATAAAAAAAAAAAAAAAAGGATTTTAAAAAAATTTCAATAAATACGAAAATTATAATATAATACGTTACGAGATTCTGCTCGGTTTGAACATTTTTTAAAGAAACTTTTGATGAAAATATATAAGAAATATAGCCATAAAAAATGTGTTGGCAAGAACTCTTTTTATATAAACTCCATTTAATATATTATTAAATTTATATGTACTTAGAAATCTGTACATTGTCTTTATTACATCTCATGCTATTTATATCTATCACATACCATGCCTGGTGGTCTGTGCTGTCCAGGTCCGGGTCCTGGAGGTCCTTGCTGTGGTGGGCCACCAGGTCCACTAGGACCTCTTGGTGGTCCAGGTGGACCATTTGGTCTAGGACCATTCCATGGCGCTTGCTGATATCCTGGTGGAGGTGGACCTTGATTAGGATGTCCAGGTAAAGGATGGTGTGGTCCAGGACCTGGACCCATAGGTGGTCCATGCATTCGAGGCGGACCTTGTTGACCAGGCCCACCAGGTCCAGGTGGCCCCATACCTGGTGGTGGCATTCTTTGTGGTCTGACACCCTGTGGAGGGCCCATCATCATTCTAGGACCATGATTTTGTTGAGAATGTTGAGGATGTTGTGGATGTTGTGGATGTTGTTGATGAGGTGGCATAGGTGGCTGATGTTGGTGCGGATTATGAGGACGTTGACTCTGACTTTGCTGGGGAGCAGGTGCTGGTCGTGTCTTGCATTGAGATTCGAACTAGTAGTATAAAAAGTTTATTAATTATACTCTATTTAGTTCCTTTATTTCTTATCTTCCATATCATTCATCTAATACAACATTTATTTACCTGATTTAAAGCTTGCTTCGTCGGAAATGTTACAACTGGATTCTGACCATGTAATTCTTTTTTAGGTAATCTTTCCATACAAATTCTCATGCTTTGTTCTGAACCCAGAGAAATTACACAGAAACCTTTAGATTGTCCATTTGCTCTATTTTCAAAGAACTTTACTTCAACAAAATCAGATACACCAATACTTTGGACCGCATCAGTTATGTCTTGATCACTCGTCCACTATAAAAATAAAATGAACATGGCTTTTACAATTTGATTTTATAGGTTTTATTCAATTTTCAATTAAATTTTAATTAAAATTTTAATGTTTTATTTACATTCTAATTTTATATGTAATATTTAAATGCAAAGTACATTTTAAATTTAAACAAAAAAAAAAAGAAAAAAAAAGAAATAATAAAATACATATCGTTATATACCCAAGTTAAATTGCCAACGTATAGTTGATGACGTCTTCCTATTTGATTAGGTTGGATGTTGTTTCCAAGCTGATGATAAGGTGCATTCCCATTAGTTTCCTCATTTGTGGATGTAGTATCACCGCCTCCATCCCCAGTATTCCCACTGGAAACACCACCATTACCGCCTGCTGGAGCTGCGATTACATCGTCGTACAAATCCACTCCGTCACCCGCAAATTCGTCCTAAAGCATATTCAACAAGAAAACATATTGTTAAATAACAATGAAAATATAGATGATAATCTGTGTTATAATTTACCATGTAATAAAGCATATATTCTGGCAGCCACCAAATACTTGCTTTAATGCAAATTTAGAGTTGATAAATTTAATAGAAATTTATTCACATGGTACACGCTTTTAAAATATTCTTTTCTCAATGAGATAAAATTTTCATTATAGATTAGATTTCACATGCAGTGCAAATGCAGTGCTCCATACAACTAAAATTTGATAATCGAAGTGGAAATAATACTACGACATTTTTGCCTTACCGCTAACACCATTTTGATTTTCCTGCTGGAAACCTCTATTACTCGTATTTGTGCTAGGTCCGAAGTTTTTTACGCGTGTACACAAAACGCACTATTTGTGAAACGTAGTTTAGAAAAAAGTTTTCGTGAATATACTTCGCGTATTCCGATTGCTTTCACACAAAAGCAGATCACGATAATACTGGTATTTCGGGCATAAGGACTTCGCAGAGTTCATCGAGCGATCGTTAACATCGCTCCTCCATGACGCCGAACACTCCGATATACTAACGCGTGTTTTTATCACTATCGGCTATTGATTTCTTTTAATATTCTCGCTCTTAATAATTACGAATAATATTCAACTCTGTATTATTATCAAAGATAAGATCGAATTACCTGCGCGAAATCTTGCTCGAGATCATCGGCGTACAAATCAATGTCACCGTCCGCCATTTTACGCACACCGACGCTAACTGCAGCACCAAGCCCATCAATTTCCTTCCTCGATTCAGAGGTTAGTACTCGAACGCCCTCTTATACGTAAAAGGCGGTCTAAAAACACAAGTTAACACACACTTTTTCATTGGCAGGAAAAAATTAAAACGTGGTTGAATTACAACGCGCGTTAATTAAAATTCTTAATCGACACTAAATTACTATAAATAGAAATAAAGTAAAAACTTAAGATACCTTCTTGTACAGAATAATCTATAATAATAATAAAAAACAGGGTTATTAGAAGTGCATACTTTGCTATCGTGTTAGAAATAAGAATTCCCTATAGGCACAGTTATCAACACAGTTATTAGTCAACTTGAAACAGCTCGATATCGTGAATTTCAAATTTTCAGTTACCAGATGTCGTTCTCAAAATAGCCCTTGTCCCAAACATCAACGAATCACTTTTATCCTTTTTAAATTTTACATTTTATCGATCTCATTTGGCATTGATCAATAAAAAAGAAGAAACGAAAACAAACTAACAAAATTGGTTCACAATTTTATAATCAAAGAATGAATAAGAGTGATGAGTAACTATGAGCTAAACTTTATGTTTTCTCAGATTGCCAGTGAATTGTGTATAACCATAAATCTGATTCTATTTAATATCAAGCTGTCAAAATATTAAAAATGAATGGATATTAATAATTCTACTTATTTTATAATATATAATAGGTATTAAACATATTTGAAATGTCTTTGACACATTTATCAAGTGGAAGATTAAATGTCGCTCTTATACAAGAACAAGCAAGAAAACAATTGTTACATTTGTTCGAACAATGCGATGGTACAAAGGTAATAATTGATCGTATGGATAATATCTAATTCTTTTTTTTTATGTATATATCCTATACGTACAATTCTATTTTAATAGGCAATTATTTGGGACGAGTCACTTGCTGGTCCGATTGGACTTGTTGCAAAATATAATCTGTTACAAGAGCATGATGTTGTCAAAATATATCCATTATGTGGAGGAACATTATCTATACCTCCTAATATTGCAAATATTATATTTATCACTAGACCACAATTAGCTTTGATGGATTTAGTAGCTGAGAATGTACATGGGTATGCGTTATATAAAAAATTTCTATAATATTTTCAATATTTGTATTATAATATACATATACTTTAACAGAGAAGAAGGTAAAAGACCTCGTAAGGAATTTCATTTATTTTTTGTACCAAGGAAAAGCCTATTGTGTCAAAAGAAACTTCAAAACCGAGGTGTTTTTGGTAGCTTTACATTAATAGAAGAATTTAAATGTGATATATTTCCATTTGATAGCGATCTTCTTTCTATGGAACTTAATGAATCATTCAAAGAATTTTATTTGGAAAACGATCCTACTTGTTTATATCAAGTAGCCCAAGCTATTCAAAGTCTACAAAGATTATATGGAAAGATTCCAAAGGTTACAGGTAGAGGACCTGCTGCTGCTAAAGTATGTGAATTATTGGAAAGATTAAATCGAGAAGAAGAAGATAGTAAAATGAATGTATTACAACCAACACCTATAGAACATTTATTGTTACTAGATAGATCTGTGGATTTATTATCACCCTTAGTTACTCAATTAACTTATGAAGGCTTAATAGATGAGATATTTGGCATAAAATACAGTAAAGTATTTGTTAGAAATTACTTTTTTTTTTTGATATAATGTTATTTATAAGAATTATGTATATGTATCGATATCGAATGAATAAATTTCAGATACCGTACAGTTGCCTGCCAGAAAGTTTCATGATTCTGATGACTCTCCAACTGTAATGTCTCTCAATGAGAAAGAACAAATTATACTTAACTCTGGAGAGGAATTATTTGCTGAAATTAGGTAAATATAAATTTTTTGTATTTTTTATGATAGTATTTATATCTTTATGATTTACAGAGATAAAAATTTCAATGGAGTAGGTCCGGTGCTTAGTAAAAAAGCTAAAGTTATTTCGTCACAATTTGATGAACGACATGGGGATAAGAGTGTTCAAGAAATAAAACAATTTGTTGCTAAACTACCACATATGTTGGCAACAAAACAATCTTTAGCAAGGCGTAAGTTATTCAAGAAAGTATGTTAAACATTTTAAACATTCTTAGAAATAACGTTTTTTCAATAGATACAACGATAGCAGAAATGATAAAGGAAGTCACTGATTCCAACAGTTTTTTAGAATCATTACAAATTGAACAAGAATTGTTAAATTGTATCGATACAGACAAACCCAATTCATATATAGAAGATTTAATAGCTCAACAACAACCATTGCTCAAAGTGCTTCGCCTTCTTTGTATACAGTCTTTAACAAATTCTGGTTTAAAACCAAAATTATTAGATTATTATAAAAGAGAAATAATACAAACTTATGGATATCAACATTTACCAACGCTTTTAAATTTAGAAAAAGCTGGTTTGTTGAAAGCACAGCAATCTATACGTCAATATACTGTATTGAGAAAAGCATTGCGTCTTACGGTAGAAGATGAAAGCGAAATAACGCCCAAAGATATTAGTTACGTACATTCTATATATGCACCTCTTAGTATTAGATTGGCAGAACAATTAGTTCAGCCAAATGGTTGGCAAGGATTAAACGACGTGATGGGTTTATTACCAGGACCTACTGTAACGAACGTTTCATATAATTTAGCGTTTACAGGAAGAAGTATGAATCTTTTATCACTTTGAAGAAAAGTATGATATTAAAACGTAATAATAAACTTTTTTATAGGAAATTCTATTACTAGCGAAGACTCAAATTCTGATCCTCCAAAATTAGTTTTAATATTTTTTATCGGCGGATGCACATTTGCGGAAATATCAGCTTTACGATTTTTATCTCAACAAGAGGATCGTAAGTATTATATTTTATAATACGACTGATAGATAATGAAAATAAATATATGAAATAACTTTCTTTTAGTAAATGTTGAATTTATCGTGGGTACAACAAAGCTTATAAATGGTAATACATTCCTTTCGTCGTTAATGGAAAATATGGAATACAATTGATTTAATAAGTAATAAATAAATATTTCTATATATCTATCCCAAAACAAATGTGTCATATATATTCTATTTATAGATTTAATCAAAGCACAGGTATATAAGCTAAATCATTAAAACAAAATATATGATCTAATAACAAAAATAAAAAATTTCAATTTCATTATTTTCTACAACCCAAAAGCTTCATTGATTTTGATTAAAACATTAAATAATATAAAAGTTACGAACCGGTTAGGCTGACGAGCGTATTTTATAATCATCGACGGGAGAGATGGAATAACTTATGGACATTTCGCGGGTACGATCGTTGAATGTTTCCAAAGACGAGTAACGAATTTGAATTCGGTAACGGTAGGGGGTACTAATGCAAGAAGAAGAGACAGAAGCAAAAAAGACCTTTCGCATTTACCGGCGATCCAAGTACCATTTAGTTACAAAGTCTACCAACGTAGAGCGCCACAGATCATCGACAGACGGCTCGACAGTCGTAACAGAACACGACGGTATAGGAAAGCGAAAAGGCGTGAAAAAGTTTCGCGAAATTCTCTTAGGCATCCGGGCAAACGGTGTGTGTCGTGCCGTGTATCGCGTCGAGATTGCCACTGCAGTTTTTCTCGTCGCGTCTCGTGCGCGTGTGTGTGTGCGTGCGTAAGTTTGCGTGACACGTACGGGGCGTGTACGTCGTTTTCCGGGGTGCGGTGCATTTCTCATAGGACGAAAGATCTCACGGATCCACCGGATCTTAATATGTTTGAAGGATCATCGTGGTTCAGAAAAAAGAGCTGCCTCTTGTGAAGTGAATTTTCTTCAAGTTGCGCGCATGCCTCCGTGCTGCTCACTCACTCGCCATTTTGGAGGTGAATATTATTTTTTACCCTCTTTGCGATCGCAATGAAAGAGTGAGAAAGAGAGAGAGAGAGAGAGAGAGAAAGAAAGAGAGAGAAAGAGAGAGAGAGAGATCGAGATCGTTCGTGAACTTGAACCGCATTTCGCCGGGAAGCAGTCGTTCGTCCAGGACACGGGGATGTCATCGGACCAATGCGGACGCACGACTTACCTCCTTGATTACAGTGACGACGACGACGAGAACGAGGACGATCTTCTTCTGGCCCCTCATCAATTCCTCGTTTGTCTCTTTCTTTCGTCTTTCCTTGATTTTCTTTTCGTTTCGTCCTTCTTATTTTCTTTCCCTTTCTCTCTCTCTCTTTCTCTCTGTATCTATCTATATATCTATCTACCTATCTATCTATCATCTCTCTCTACCTTCCTCTCTTTCTCCCTCACTCTTCTAGTCTTTTCCCCTGTCTCTCTCTCTCTCTCTCTCTCTCTCTCTCTCTCTCTCTCTCTCTATCTCTATCTATCTATCTCACTCACTCTCCTCTCTTCTCTTCTCTTCTTTTCTTTCTTTTTCTTCCCTATCTTTTTCTGCGTTCGATGCCTCGCTCGCTTGCTCGGACGCGATCGTCCCGAATGAACAAGACCCAACCCTCCTTACGCCCGCATTTTCCATCTCCTGCGAATTTAACGCGAAACTCGTCATACTTGTTGTCTTCTCAACCGATCAACAACGCGATAACACCCTCTTATTTCTTTACCACGGCGCACTTCCCCCAAAACGCCAAAAAATTCTCTTCGGCGATTTCACGTGCGAGCGCGGAGAATGCGCGTTCTCGACATACCACTTCTTCGACCGCCTTAGGTTCACGATTCCCTTGCCTTAAAAGTAAACCCTTTTCCGGCGATTCGATTCTTAACAAGGATTCTCGGAGAATACGTGTTGTGTTTGCACGATCAACAAGGATGATGATGATATATGATAATCATCGTAATTCTTTCGTATTTAACTTATTAGTTTTCAATATATATATCTTTCAATTTTATATATATATATATATATATATATATATATATATATATTATATGTATGATGTATGTATGTATGCATAAGTATATTATCCTATGGTGTTAAATATTTTTCTATTTTCTTACAATCCTTGTTGATCCAAATTTCTTGTTGAGATTGTTTTAAGATCTTGGATTGTCTATAAAATTTCCTCTTTTGTTTTCTTTTTTTTCCAGATATAATGTTATTCTTGGGAATGGATTGACAGAGAATTCATAAAGATTAAAGGATTAGAAACATCTTTTATTATTAAATAAAGAGGCACGGTGTCTGTGAAATAGGCCTCGGCCATTAATTCATCAATTTCTCTACTATGCCAGCTGTTTCAAGACCCGGTAGCCTTAAAGATCCAGAGATCGCAGAATTATTTGAGAAAAATGATCCGGAGAAGATATTTGAAGACCTTCGGGAAATTGGACATGGTAGCTTTGGAGCTGTCTATTATGCCCGATGCCTGGTTACCAAAGAAATTGTTGCTATTAAGAAAATGTCATATTTGGGAAAACAAACGGTTGAAAAGTGGCAAGATATTTTAAAGGAAATTCGTTTTCTTAGGCAACTCAATCACCCAAATACTATAGAATATAAGGGTTGTTACCTCAGGGACCACACTGCCTGGGTATGTAAAAAAAATGATTAGAAATTATTTTTATAAAACTTTTTATTTTATTGGAATAATATTTCTTTTATAGTTGGTGATGGAATATTGTCTTGGGTCTGCATCAGATATTATAGAGGTACATAAAAGACCTTTAAAAGAAGATGAAATAGCAGCAATCTGTGAAGGAGTTTTACGTGGTTTACATTACCTCCATTCTCTTGGAAGAATCCATCGGGATGTTAAAGCAGGAAATATTCTTCTCACTGAAAATGGAACAGTAAAATTGGCAGATTTTGGTTCTGCTAGTATAAAATGTCCAGCAAATAGCTTTGTAGGAACTCCATATTGGATGGCACCAGAAGTGATATTAGCTATGGATGAAGGGCAATATGATGGTAAAGTGGATGTATGGTCATTAGGAATTACATGCATTGAACTAGGTACGTTTATTTTAATGTTATTAACTCTTACTATCTGTCGATATAAATATTCAAAGTTTTATATATATATATATATATATACATATAATTTCAATTATTTCAGCTGAGAGAAAGCCTCCTTACTTTAATATGAATGCCATGAGTGCTTTGTATCATATTGCACAAAATGATACTCCAGCTTTGAATTCACCAGACTGGACTGATGTTTTTCGACATTTTGTTGAAGTTTGTCTTACAAAAAGTCCTAATGAAAGACCAACATCTGGTACACTGTTGTCTGTACGTTATTGCTATATATTATGAATATACAATTGTTAAATTAATTACCTATTTAAAACAGTTTTGATGCTTTTTAATATAAAACTAGTATACTGTCTGGTTGATTATCTTCTTATAGATTTTCTATTTTATAGCATCAGTTTGTTACAAGAACACGTTCTCCACAAGTCTTAATAGATTTGATTCAAAGAACAAAAGCTGCTGTTAGAGAACTAGATAATTTAAATTATCGCAAAATGAAAAAGATTTTAATGATAGATGCATGTGAAACTGAAAGTACAGTTGGAGATGCTGATGGTATGTATACTATCAATATTATTATTTTAAATCTTCCTTATATATTTACGTCTGTAATAATGTAAAATTTTGATTAAAGATACTCCTGATGAACAAACTGGTGGTGATAGTAGCAAAAGTAATTCAATTACCTCAGAGCATTCAATCCATTCAATGGGAGTATCAGCGAGTTCTCAAAGTTCCTCCACAAACAGCTTACCACTGCCTAATGCAGATTCAAATGACTATTCCACTGGTTCTGTTAGAAATCGACATAAAATAACGACTGGTGGTGTCACAGCTAATCTGCTTGAACATGGTGCCAATAATTTTGCAACCATTAGAACAACATCAATTGTGACCAAACAACAAAAGGAACATATGCAAGAGGAAATGCATGAGCAAATGAGTGGTTATAAGAGGATGAGGCGAGAACATCAAGGAGCTTTGGTAAATCTCAAGATAATATTTGTATTGGTATTTAATGACTAATGTTAATTTTAACTTTATAGGTTAAATTGGAAGAACGTTGTAAAATGGAAATGGAATCCCATAAACAATTATTAGATAAGGAATATGAAACGTTATTGCAACAATTTAGTAAAGAATTGGAGAAGTTACAGCTTAGGCATTACCAAGAATTGGAACGTAAACTTAAACAGAACCAAAATGCGGAAAAGAAACTTCATAAAGAAATTACAAGTAGGCAAGAAGCTGATCGAAAAGCTCTTGAAGCTCAACAGAAACGAGAGTACAAAGTAATTAAATCTTTATTATATTGAATCAATTTATATTATAGGAAAAATTCGGTGTAAACTTATTATTCTTTGTTTGATTATAGGCATACAAAGAAAGATGGAAAAAAGAACTTTCTCAGGATGAAGTAACACCAAAGCGACAAAGGGATGCTACTCTTCAAAGTCAAAAAGATAATTTAAGACAAATGGAGGCACAAGAAGAACAACGTTTAGCTAGAGGACAAAGAGAATATCTTGATCTTGAGATTCGTAAATTCAGAAGAAAAAAGTTGCTTATCTTTCACAGTCTTGAACAAGAGCTTTTACGTGAAGTTAGTAACATATTGTTTGTGTTATTATAAATTTCCTTGATTGTGTGTATTCATTTACTAAATGACTTGTAAATTCATATTTTAGGAATTGAACAAAAGACAACAACAATTAGAACAAGCACATGCTATGCTGTTACGGCATCATGAAAAGACTCAAGAATTAGAATACAGACAACAAAGAGCAGTACATGCTCTTAGAGAAGATCAAGTTCTTCGCCAACATGCTACTGAACTTTGTAATCAACAGGATTATATGCAACGGGCTGAACGTGATTTACGTAAGAAGCATGCACTTGAACTTAAGCAGCAGCCAAAGAGCCTCAAGGTAAGAAATATCTAAAATCCGTTTTTTAATTTATAATAAGTTAAATTAAAACAAAAAAATGTATATATACTTGCTTCTAATATTAATCGTTTCAGCAAAAAGAAATGCAAATTCGTAAACAGTTTAGGGAAACTTGTAAAATACAGACCAGACAATATAAGGCATTAAAAGCACAGATATTGCAAACAACTCCAAAGGATGAACAGAAAGCAGTTATAAAGAAATTAAAAGAGGAACAGAGGCGAAAACTTGCACTTTTAGGAGATCAATATGAACAGAGTATTGCTGAAATGCTTCAGAAACAAAGTATACGGTTAGATGAATCGCAGGAAGTCCAGTGTCATAATCTTAAGGTTCAATATTATATATACTGTTTACATACAAATATCTCATATTTATTAATATATTTGAATTAATTAGATTTATAACTCTGCTGGATGTTAATTTTAAAGATATAATTACCTTTGTAACAGGAAAGGTTAAATTATGAATTAGAGATTTTGATCGCGTATCAGTCTAAAAATAAAATGCAAGCCGAAGCACAGAGAAATCGTGAACGACGTGAATTAGAAGATCGTGTATCTGTGAGACGAGCTTTACTTGAACAAAAAATGGAACTCGAAACGCAAGAATTTCTTCGCGAGCGCAGCGAACGAATACGTTTGTTACATGAAAGACAAGAACGTGAATTACAACAATTTGACGAGGAAAGTGCAAGAATAGGATTCAGGTAAATATTTGTCGATATACTTTCTATATCTATAATTTATAAAATGTATAAAAAAAAAAAATTAATATCCTTAGGTTTATTATTAACTTATTAACATTTTATATTTTAGACTTTTATGATCACCGATTTATATGTGTGAAATGATATGTTTTTATCATTAAGTCATTTGAGATATTAAAAGACATATTTTATTAAGTGCTATTTTAAACATTTTTTAAATTACATAAAAATTTTCAATAATAATTAATATACTTACTTTTTCTATTTGCCTCATTATGGAAAAATAAGTTTTAAGTAATTCAAATCCAAATGTCAGAATATCTCAAAAGGAAAAATATATATGACTTAGATCACTTTCATAATCACTGGCTCATATTATTAAACTCTATTTTAATAATTTGATAGATTTATATTATACTGTTATTAATATGTTATTAACATTATTTCAGTGCTCTGGCGATAGCAGAAGCATCAAAAGAATCGTATCCAGATGATGAAAGCCTTAGTGGCTCAATGTTAAGTCTGGCTCACAGTAATAGCTCTACATCCTTCCCCCCTAATAGTCTTTAATTTTAATTATATTAATAGAATATGTATGTATGTGTCTGCCTGTAGTAAGTACATAATGAGTCTGCCGATCTATAGTTCTATGACTTATACGGATGAAACAGTGGTTGGCTCATTGCGTGCATTAATTCAAACCTAAAAAAAGATTTTAGGATTGGAAATGTGTATTGGACTGAAGTTAATCTATTGGGATACTTCTTTATTATCAAAATGTCAACACAGAAGCTCTTGGTTTGAAGAAATATTCCTTCATATTGAAGGAAAATTTAGATGCTTTTTGCAGCATTGTAATTATTAATCTCATCCTCTATCATATTTAAAAAAAAAAGAAAGAAAGAAAAGAAAAGAAAAAAAATAACATCGGAAAGAAGCAATAAAAATTTATCTGACTCTCAATGTCTCTTATAAATAAATTTAAAGAATTTTGAATGATTTCAACTCTCTTGGATTTTTCGTATTGTTTTTATAAATTTATAGCTCGATTCGTTAGAGAGAAGAAATTTTAAACTTATTCATTTATTATAATGAATATTGACTATTATATAAAAGTTGAGAAAAAGAAAAATAAACAATAAGGCCGACTTTATTGTATATGGCTTTATCTAGCTTTATTGTATGAAATTGAGAATTAGTAATGAAGATAATTTTTAATTTTTATTTTATAACATGATTTAAAAAATTGTTGACAATATTAAAAGCTGAATATAAAAACTTATTAAAATCGAGTTTATATTACTTCCAAACATATAATATATATATATATTATATAATTATAACAAATATATATGTATATATATATATATATATATATATATATATATATATATATATATACATATATATATATAATATGATTATAAATGACCTTTTTTAAAAAAATTGATTATAAAAATCATTCTTTATGTTACAGGTTAGTATCATATTATAATAAGAGATAAAAAGATTTGTGTAATCTACGTATAATATATGTATATGAATTTTTACCCAAATAATGATATGATACACAAAAAGATTTTCTTGATATTAAATTCATTTGATATGATCTATCAAAAATACTGTTTCTAATGATACCAATACTACTTCATTGTTTCATGGATTTTACTATTTCTTAAAAAATAATAAGCAAAACTTTTAATTGTATTAACTTTCGTTGGATGAAAAATATACTTATAAAATATTTCATAAGTATAAAACTGCCGATGACATCCATATCTGTTACATAGATTTTATATATCTTTTATTAGATACATATTGTGTGTGATAAGTAATTGTTTCTATGCTAGAATGTGCACTTTTTGGTTTATCTTTTTTCTCTCCTTTTTGTACCTTTTAGAGAAAGAACTTTATAATTCATTAACATTGCTTGTAATTGTGATATTTAGATCTTTTATTACACAATATTCCTCATAGTATACAGTTTCATCCAGTACACATTCCAGTTCTATACTCGTATATCATATTGTGTTTTATGTTTCTGTTTTATTATGCCTTGTGTACCTTTGTGTTTTATACATCTTGTATTGATTATCAAATGTTCAATCCGTGTTCAGCTGATTGTGACTGTTTTCTCAAAAGAGAATGTTCAAGATGTTATTTGCAGTATTGCACACGTATAATATATTTTACACAACAAAAAGAAAAAGTTAAGATATGTCCTTGTATTTTATAGTTTTATTGAGAATTTGTAAAAAAAAAAATTGCACAAGCTTACAATTTCATTCTTGATAAGAATAAGAGCAGATCAAATCTTTTGATGCGTGGCACTTTTTAATAGATACTTTTATTCGAATATATATATATATATATATATATATATATATATATATATATATATATATATACTCACTGCTTTTGTGTCGAATGTCAAATAATGGGGATCGAATCAAAGACATTAAAAAATAAAAAATGTAAATAAAGCTCTCCTTGAACATTGGATACAATGAAAACTGATAATGTGATAATGAAAAAAATCGTAAGAGACATTCGTGCATGTTGATTTAGAAAATATATTTTTTATGAAGTCATTTAATGAATACTTTTGAAGTAATATTATGTTACACATTGTCCTTTATTGTTATACATTTATTGCTTTTGCTAATAAAAAGAAATTAGATTTATATTTTAAAATATAGTTAATTTTTATGATTATAGACTTGCTCTAAAATTTTTATTTATAAAATAAAATTCAGGAGTATGTAACAATGATCAATATTTTGTTGTATTATTTTTATATATGAGATATAATCAATATATATAATAATTATAAGCAATCGTCGTTTGTGCCATATTCATATGTGCAAAATTTATGATCTATTTTTTTACGTTTGACGTTTAAAAGTAATAATTCATTTAATGTTTTTTGTTAAAAAACCAAACGATGGTGTATTTGTTAACCATAATATCTTATATATATCAAATACATTCCAGTTTTCATTGCACAAATACAATTTTCATAATGAGACTAAATTATATGGACAAAGAAGAAGTATGTTGATAATGTTTATTAATCGTGATATATAATCGAATAGATACATGTTTTAGCATCGATAAAAGAAAACTATCACAATCAACTGAAATTTTGTCTATATAAACCACGTGTAAATATATTCTCTCACATATTACATACACAATAATTGAAGTAAAAAAATTTAACATAAAAACAAGATCAGAACAATTTAAATGTATATGAACAGAACATTGTGTAATTCTTCTTTGTATTATTAGAAAAAAATGCCTGAATTCTCAACAGACACAATTTTAGCAAATTATTATAAATATCTATTGCAGACTAATAGAGATTGTTCATGCTACATATTCAATTGTAGAATACTTTAAATATGTATGCAAAGTATGACAATTTCTTTAAATGAAAGATCATAAATATATCACAGATATATAAAATCTTTAATCTTTAAATGTATAACCAACTTTATCATAGTCCTCCATAACAATATGTATATGGAACATCAATTTTGCAAGCTTCGTAATGAAGAAATAATAACATAGAAAATAGTTGAGAAATAACTTACACTACTAAATAATTTTTCACTAGTAATTTAAATCGATATTGAAAATAAGAATGCAAAAAAAGAATGTTGGTTTTCAAAAAACAGTATGTTCTATTAAGAAAGTGAGATAAATTTTGACATGAGATATATAATTCATGTTTTTTATTCCAAAATATTTCTGATTAGATCTTGTAAAGAAGAATCTTTTTTTTCATTACGTTGGAGAATAAAATGAAAAACAAACTGATTAAATTATATCTATAATATCTTTAACTTCCTACATATAAAGTGTATAATTTTTTTGTTTTAGTAGTAAAAATAAAAACTGTAAGTAGTAATTGTTTTAGTTTATAATTAATGATTATACTTAATAAATAATAATCAATATATTATATAAGAAATAAGAAATGATTTTGTGCATACTGTATCATAAAAAGATTATATATTTCCCTATTTAATATAGTAATAACAGTATACACACTTCCTTAATGATTTCAATAATGATTTCAAACGATCAAGCATTTAGTTGATAGTAACTTAAACTCATTATTTTAAAAAAAAAATTAAGTCATATTATATACATACCAGTATTTAGAATAATGTTATTAACTCATTTTTTTTTAAACTCAGAATTTTAAATAGCATGTATGAACAAAGAATTTATTGTCATAAAATTTTATACGTTACATATATAATATTTTGCTAACAATAAAATCTAACTTTATATTGTACACAATTATTTGCCAATGAGAAGTATTATAGATGTATATTGTATTCTTTTTTCTTTTTGTCATATATTAAAAATAAATTTCTTTAAATTAATTCTCCAAATAGAAATATGACTGAAATAATTGGAAAAGATAATTATATATTTAGTAAATTATAAAATTATGTTTAAATTTCAAAGAGAGAAAATTGTTTTTTACTAGCAATGAACCTTATGAGAGAGAGAGAGAGAGAGAGAGAGAGAGAGAGAGAGAGAGAGAGAGAAAGAGAGAGAGAGAGAGAGAGAGAGAGAGAGAGAGAGAGAGAGAGAGTGCTTAATATATCGCAATAAAATAATAATATAAGTTTTTACATTTCTTCCATTAAAATTATTCTTTTAAGAAATTGTATATTCTTCATATATATTGTAGCACGAATTCTCTCTCTGAGTCAAGTTGTATGTATGTATTAAAAATAATTTTTTGTTATAGTCTGTAATCTCAATGTAATCCGCTGAATACCAATTTTATAAAATTAATTTTCGATATTTTGTAAATATTCCAAAGTTTTAACGCGAACAAAATTTAGATACGAACAGTGACATAGACAATTAATCATAAGCATATCATATCAAATATAATTATTATTTTACGCTTATGAAAGCTTGTCTCTTCTCACTTATATCTCTTTACATGTGATCATTATGTTTTGACAGTTGCATGTGTATTCGCTGCTCAGTTGAAAATATATTTAAAAAATTGATACCAATGTTCTAGCATTAAGTTATATATTATTTTATTATTAATTGACACTATAAGTGATGCTTTTTTATAAAGAAACTTTGCAGCGAATACAATAATACATACTTTAATACAATTTTGGCTTTAACTAGGTAAAATATAATTGTTATTTTTAATAAGGTACTTGTTAATCAATTATGCAATGTTGTAAAAATAAGATATCCACATTTTGAAAACAGATCCTATAATATAGTAACAGCCACTTCAAGAAAAATACATTATAATAGCATTAGATTCTATTAAGTATAATGCAAAATAATCTAAAATGTTTATATCAAATCAGGCAATAATTATGTATATTATTATTTTTCTGTGCTATCTTGCACAATATTATTTTAGATAGTCTTTCTTATAAATAAAAAATTGTATGTCTATTTGTTATATCCAAAATAGATTTTTATTCTAAAAAGCAAGTGATAACTCTCAGCAAAAAAATGAAATATTATACTATGTCTTTATATAAGAACCGTCCATCTCTATTCTTTAAATAATCAATGTCAATTCCACAATTTCAGAAATGTTGTTATATAACAATATATACGTGTATAGCATTGATAAATATAAAATCTAAATTAATACACAAGTATTTGGTGATAAAGAGACATAAAAATATTTGTAATTTACTTAATTTATAATGCTGTAATTCATAATGCTCTTAATTTAAACTCATGAAGTGGCTTCTACTATAAAATATATCACTTTTAGACAAATTAAAAAAAAAATTAATTACTCTGTGTACATTTATAGAAAAAAATACTGCAATCAATGTCCAAACAATAAGATTTCGTTTTTCTGAACTTTTAAAAATACATCAGCATTGTAAAGTTAAACACATCTTCCAGAATGATAAACACAATAATGCGTCATATGAATAAAATATGTAAAAATCAATTTCATTGTATAACAGATCTAAAAGATACTTCTAACGTACACTATGAATGTACATTAATGCAATAAGTTTTAATAAAATGATCATTACTGATCACATTCTTTTTTTTTTTTTTTCTTTTATTCCACTAATTTTATGTATTCAAAAATACAACTAAAACATTAGTAAAATAGAGAAAACAATGCTGGTGTTAAAACTTTTTTGACTGTATCTTATATACAGTACCAATATTTAAATTGATCTATAAACTTTGATTAAATGTATCAAAGTGCTCATAATGTATAATAACATGTAAGGTATATATGGTTTACATTATTATAATTTTTACTATTGCTATTATTACCTTTCATTACTATCTATAAATATTGACTATTAATGTTTCCACAAAAACATTAATTAATGAAGCATTATATGGATAACATATATAATTTTATTGCAATAATCTTTTTTTAAATTAATATCGTTTTAAAACGATACTGCATAAAAATCTATTCTCATTTTTTGATTATATTGTCAAATTGGAAATTGAAAATGAAATTTATAATTTTGGATAATGGTTGAAAATTTATAAATATGGAATGATTTAATTCGATTCCCTTCATTATTTAACTTTTATTAAAAAGAAAACGATTTTTATATATAAATTTTTTTTTCTTTACATGTTATAAACTTTTGAATTACATTTAATAAATTTAGTCAAAACATACAAAAAAAATCTGGATATAATAAACAAAAGAAAATTTTTATTTTGAATTATATAAAAATTAAAACTTTTTTTATCATAAAAGAAAATATATTAAAAATAATAGATGTCTATTAAAAAAAAAAAAAACATACTCTGCTGTAAAGAGTAATATTGTATATTCATCTATACATAAATGTTGTGCTTCAACTGACAATGGATAAAATAACTTGCATTTACTTATAGTCATAATATAGAATTTGAAATAGTAGCAAAATACATTCTGCCAGTTGTAATACAACAAAACATTTTAGCATTCAACATATTGCGCGTATAGATTACAGAATTATATATATCTATGATGTACATTATAACAAATGTTTTTACATTATTACATCGATAGATAAGTAATAATAAGTGATATTATACAAATGCATTGGTATTTGCAAGAATGATAATTTATTTTGTGGGGGAAAACGTAGTTGGGCTTAATATGCGACAATGCATCTCTCTTATAAGAGGTACAGTGTATGCCACACATTGATCCCACCCAGGTAATCTCCATGCACTTTCGCGTGTATCTTTCCGTGATTGAAGATCTTTATAGCCTGAAAATAAAATACATTTTTTCCAATTATATGTAAGACACATCCTAATATTAAACTTACACCAAATGTGATGAACATTGTACAGCCTTCCAATTTGTGAAAAATAACCAGCAAAAGGTTCATCATTATTACGTCTGAAATTAATAGCTTTAGCCCAATTGTTGCCCCATTCGATCATTGTACCAGGTTTCAAGCTATAACTTCGTATTTCATATATGTTTGGACCTTTACGTTTTTCAAGAGGCGGCCAATAACTAAATGCCAATAAATATTGTAGATGACGAGATCTTAAATAATTTCCACGTTCCTTGAGTAAAAGTTGATAGTTCTGACACATACAAAATGCATATTACACAAAATAAGTATCAATATGTTTACCAAATTGTCAAAGTAAATCAATATACCTCATCTTTAGAAAGTAAAATTTGTGCAAAATCAATACGTTCATAGCCACCAGTATATTGCCAGAGATGTAAAGCTTGATCTAAATCCCCTACTGAAACAGTCCATGATCCAACCAATTCACATTTCAGATCAGATTTTTTCGAATGTATTAGATTAACATTTTGTTCGCTGAAAATAAAATTAAATAGAAGATCACGTTATATATACACGCATGCATACATACTTGGTCAAAATATATTCTCTATTAAAGAAAATTTCTTAAAATTAATCAACTATAAAATAAATTGATAATATATAAATAATCTGTATATAAAAGAAATTCATAAACACCGATTCAAAATACGTTAATGAGTCATTAGTTCGAAAGGTCGACAGACGGTAAAATGCACGACAAGATAATGCCATTTTACTTACTAGTTAGTTAAATATTTATCGATGGAATCAGGACGGATATTATGCGTATGTAAAGCATAAATCACATCCTTGTCTGAAAGCATTCGCGAATGAGACTCCTTCGTTGGTTCGATCTTTCTTACCAAAAGTTTGCTTATCCATCTCTTGCTATCCTGCCGTACCAATGACCTTGCCAGAGACCTAAAACATACGATTTGTTGGCTATTTTGAAAGCATCTTTATTTGAACTTCATTGAGATAAAGTATCAGATAAATAATTAAGATCAATATTCGTATTTCTTTTTTTATCTTTTTTCTTTTTATTTCAACAAAATATCCTGCTAATCGTCCTACCGGGTGTTAATAAACAATGATGTTTTTGGCCTGTCGATTACCGTGACCTGCACGGTTCTGAATCTTCTTAAAACGGCAGCCATTCTTATTGGATCCTCGAAAATAGATATCCACCACTTCGCGCCCAATAAACTTCAGAATTAAGCTCGTTTAACCTTGTAGTTAAACACGACTCGTTAACGAGAATACACTGCGTGAGGCCGCCTAAATACGCTGTTGATTTAGTTTTATTCATAATCTCCATTCGTGATTGTTTCTTTCTACACGGAATGACTGCTGAACTTACGGCCATCAAAATTGTTGTTATCTGATTAATCTCCTATGCCACGCTCGCTCTCTCTTTCTCTCTCTCTTTCTCTTTCTCTTGCCTTTCACTTCTATAGCGCGTGCGCCTCTCTTCTGTGTACGTCAAGAGCTTATCATTTACTCATTGTCAGTCTTTCCTCCGTCGTATACATAAGTACAGCAATTCGTAACGAGAGAACGAGAAGTGGGGAGAATCACAGATCTCGTACGACCTCTTTTTAAATTTCTTTTCCATTTGTCTCTCATACTTCGTCGAGTGACTTGTTACTCTTCGACTGTACTTTTTAAAAATAAATTTTTTCGATAATAGGTTACATTATTATTTACATTTCTTTTTGAATGTATTAAGTGCGTATTCTTGTTGTATTATTATTTATTAGGAAATCTGGAAATTAGATAAGGTTATGTAAGAAGGACGAAATTAATATAATTACAATTGTATTTTTATAATTTGTTTTATTCGATCTTAATGAAACTTACCAAATAATTTTTAGTTTCTTTTTTTTTTTTTTTTTTTACGATAAATACTAATAAACTCCTTTTGAAAATCAAAGAAGAGAAGGAATATAATTGATTATATATCTGAGATTATCGTTGATATAAAACAATTTGAATTTAGCTACGAATTTTCGGACTCCTACGCTAATCATTGACAATACAATTTTTGAAGAGGAAACTCATAATTAAATTTTATATTTCTTAGTTATTAATGAGCAAAAATTGTTTAATAATTTTTTTTTGTAGAGAAAGAATCTTCAAATGTTTATTTTTCTTGAGAAAATTAATTCGTTTAGAGAATATCATTGCTTTGTTCATAACCTTAAACTGAACTTACAACGTAGATCTTAACCAATCAGAAAGCTCCAGTTTTCTCTGTCCAATGCACAATAGTTCGAAAAAAATTGTTTTCCTAAAATCATTATCACTTGTCAGTATATATAATTTCTTTTCGTGGATCAATTGTCTTGTTCGATTGTCGACGCCTAGTCAGGGGGGATAAAAACAGGGAATACGTTTTGAGTGTTTTATAAATACATTCTGGTACATACGTAAATATCTGTTGGTAATTAATGAATAGTAAATGTGACCTGATAATAAGTATTTACGTAATTCTTCGTATTTAGGATAATATAAATATATTTTTCTTTATAAATAAGATTTTAATTCTGCAAATAATTCTATTATCTTATATGTTTTTGATAAATTTTTTTTTATCAAAAATATATAAGATTTATTTTGTTTTTTTTGAAACTATTGAAATATAATCGTATTATATGTAAGTATATTCTGTTTGGCTAAAAGAATTTTATAGTATTATATTAATATTTCAGTCATCGAAAGAATGAACACACAGTTTTGTTTATACACACATATAGTATCGGATAAATTCTGTATATCTGTTAAATTGAAAATTATATCTATTATCAGAGCACAACCCCAGTTAGTAACAGGTTCAATTTTTCAATGTTGTCCCTGTCTAGCTGTGGGGCTAGTGAACTGATATGATACCGCAATTATACCTTGATCGTCTCTCCTCTAATTACAACAAACAACTTTCATATGCAATATACCGTTTGGATATATAACAGGCCCCAGACTGCTAACACTAATGCAAATGTCCAATTTTCGTTGCCATTTTTCAAATGGTTTCAAATCGATTGGACTTTGGCCTCATTGGTGAAAGTGGTGTGGCCACACAACAAGCTTGATACTTAGAAGAATGTTACGTTTGGAAGTTATTGTTAGGTTCCAATATTGTTGTTTTTTACTATTGTTTATAATTAAAGATAATTTGTTATCCATTTTACGAAATGTATAAAATCTTTTTACACCTAAAAAATAAGTAGTACTTTTTAATTTTAGCTCTAATATAAATACTCGGACATTATAGTGTTTCGCAGATGTCTCTTTCAATGGATATTGACAAAGAAGAAAACAATACAGAAGACTTTCAACTGCAGATGCAAAGGAACATGGAGAAACCAGAGTTCATGGATATAAATTATCAAGAAAAAGATGATCTATATAATAAGGATGGTGGTGCTCGAAGTATAGAATCAAATATTGATCATAACAATCATGAAAAGATGTTTGATCAAAGTCATTGTAATGAAACAATGGAAGATGATGTTAATCTTCTAAATGCTGCTATTGATGCAGTTAATGGTTTGGACAGCCAGGAAGCAGAATCAAATGCTGATGACATTGTAACCAATGATGATTTAAGACAATTTGATGTGTTGGATGATCTAGAACGACATCCAGATCAAAATTGTTCAGACATGGACTCTGATACGAACGAGAGCATGGATTCTGATGTTCCAGATGAAGAAATCGAAGCTATGCTTGAAGAAGGTAATTTTTAATTTCTTTATGTATAAAAATAATAGAAAATAATGATCATTAATTTTATAATGATCATTACTTTAGACAAGTGTTGTGTTTTCAAATCTTCTAAATTAATAAGACAAAATGAAAAGTATTAGATATTTTAAATTCTATATAATTAGCATTACTTTATTTTTTTTTGTAAAAAAAAAAATAAATAAATAAATATTCTTGGACTTTGCATAATTTCTAATACTACAAGATATCTCTCACAAGATATATACGTTTATATCTTGCATCATATGGATATTAGTTAATTATGACAGGAGGAAGTAAGATTACTTCTTTTTGTACTTTTAGTACAGATCATGCAGCTGCCAAGTACCTTTTTTAGTTAAGTATTATGTACTAGGTTTACCAGAAGAATTTAAAGGAAAGAGGAAAGACAAGAAAGATAGTATGCCATATGAAGAAAAGGAAAAACTTGTTTTAGATGGTAAGTAAAGTAATTTTACAAAAAAGTTTATTTTAAACAAAAGCCATAATAATAATAATAATAATCAATTACTTCTTTTAGAAATTGGACATAATCATTTTGATGTCTTGCCCGAAGGTTGGGTACAAGTAACACATAACAGTGGAATGCCACTGTATTTACATAAACAAAGCAGAGTTTGTACATTAGCCAAACCATATTTTCTTGGTCCAGGAAGTGTAAGAAAACATGAAGTCCCTGTTAGTGCAATACCTTGTCTTCAATACAGAAGAGCATTACACGAAGAGGAAGAAGAAAAAAAGAAAGAAAAAGATCGCGAGCCCTCTGCTGAAGTTTGTAGTCTTCCCAGTGCAAAAATAGAGACCATTCAAGAAAACCGAGCAGCTCATTCTTTAGACAGCGAACAACTTAGAAATTATTGTCAATCACTCTTCCGTTTTAAAGCTATTAAAGTCATGAGATTTCAGTAAGTGAATTTTACTTAATTAATTTCCATTTTTATACATGACAACTCAAGAATTTGTCTAACAAATTTACATACTTTTTCAGATCATGGTCTGCTCGTAGAAAGTTCACAAAAAATAAAAAACATCGTAAGCAATTGGAACGTCCAACTTTACCCGATGGTACGAAGTTAATAACATTCCCAGTTACAAGTTCAGGGATGACGGGAAGCAGCAGTAGTACAACAGGAGAAGATAGTGGTACGCAAAGGCCATCGAAACATTGGATAATGAATCCCTCTGGCAAAAGTTATGTTTGTATTCTTCACGAATACGTACAACATGCGTTAAAAAAACAACCAACATATAAATTTAAGGAACTAGGTATAAAATTATAATTAATATTTAAGTTTTCATGAATTTATAGAAACGATTTACTTCATATAAAGTATTAATTATAGAAAATGCAGCAACACCATATTCCGCAGTAGTGTGTATTAATGACATGGAATACGGCAGTGGTTTTGGTAGTAGCAAAAAACAAGCAAAAGCTAATGCAGCACGCAAAACTCTAGAAATTTTGATTCCACAAATGAGAGATAAGATTTCTGGAGAAAATGGTGATAACGGGTCTGGTAATTCTAGTCGAACGATTAAAGCATCCAGAGGAAATTCTGATGCAGATTTGTCATTTTTCGATGAAATCTCAATAACGGATCCACGGGTAGCAGAATTTTGTGCAAAAACGACCGAACCATCTCCACATGCAATTTTGATTACTTGTCTTCAAAGGAATTATGGTTTAGGGGATATGCATATTAATTATTCTGTAAATACATTGAAACACCAACGTAATGAATTTACAATGCGCGTTGGAAAACACGAAGCTACAGTTGTAAGTATTTAGACGATACATTAAATGAAACTAATGAAAAAAAAAAAAAAGGAGAGATAATATTAATATAAAAATTTATATAGGTATGTCGTAATAAGAAAGATGGAAAACAAAGAGCAGCTCAGGCAATTTTACAACTAATGCATCCACACATTCAATCCTGGGGTTCCTTGTTAAGATTGTACGGATCACGAAGTGTAAAATCCTTTAAAGAAAAAAAACAATTAGAACAAGAAATAACATTGTTGCAAGGAAAAGCAGCAGTTAATCAACCGAATCATGCAATATTAGGTAAACTTAGACAAGAAATGCGTAAACTAGCTGAACAACATAAAGCAATACAACCTATTGGTAAATTTGTACCATTAGATTTACCCACTGGTTCTTCAGCTAATTTAAATAATGTAGATTTGTAGTATACTAGTCAAATTTAGGGAGGTCTATTGATACGAAAGAAATATATTAAATTGATTTTAGAAAAAAAAAAAGAAAAAAAAAACGTATATGGTCGAAATGTATCATGAAAAAAGTGTAAAAGTTCTCTTAACAGTTCTTGTATTATAAACAAACGTGATATGTATGTGTGTGTGTGCGCGTGTATGTGTATATATATATATATATATTAATATATATATACACATAATTTTTTATATATCATTTTTAATATACATTATCTAATCTTTACTTAACTGAAAACTGTAGCTTCTACATTTTTGCATTGTTTCTTTTACAGAACAATATTATTAATAAAAAAGAAAAACTTGCTTTTTATATCTATATTGTAATAATTAAATATAAGATACAATATCAGAATGTGTATGATGTAATCAAAAATACTTATAAGTATCAACAATAAAAATAAAACACTAGTCATACATAATCGAGATTATATCTTGTCGGTATCAACGTATTTCGTATTACGAAATGAATAAGTATATGAATTTTTAATTTTTTAATGATACTTCAAATTAAATGAACCACTTTCATGAATCATTGAAAATATTTCAAAAGAATTTATTGTAAAATCATTATTTTTATTTAAGAAAGAATACATTAGATATATATATATTTTTTTTAATAATGAGAGAACTTTCTATAATAACATAAGTTTTTTACTGGTTATAATTCAAATTATATGATGCATATTTCATACTTAAAATTAACAAATAATATATAGAACTTATTAATAAATATTTTACTTGTTGTATATATCTCGTTTATCAAAACGATGTAGTTAAAAAAATCATAAGAAGTTATTGTTTAAAGTATTAAAATCTGACAGCAAAATTCTTATAATTAGGACAAAAATGCAATAAAAATATTATTTTTAAATTATTCAATTAATCTTTTCATTTTGTTTTCTTTTTTTTGATATTTTTGTATAATAACCAATTAATATGGAATACATGTATGTATATATATGTTTATATATATATATATATATATATATAAACAATTTATCTCGCCAATAATAGACATTATTTTTTGCATCTGCTAGATTAAATGCAAATAACACAATAATACTTGAAATCTATAAAATTTCATTTTTGTGATTATTTGAGAACAATGAATACTAATTTTGATACTATAAGGAACCATGAATTTTATATAAATGGACAATGATTATTAATATCTATTTATAACATAATAATATACCTAATCAATTAATCAATAATCTTTTGGCTCTTTCAAAGTCAGTATATATATTTTAAAACATAAGCATTATAATTACTATCTACTTTATACATATTAACAAATGCCATAAGAGTATTGTATAAATTACTAAAGAGTAAATTACATTCAATCGCATGTTTAGTTTGCATGTTGTATGTATGTATATACCAGATATATTAAATACTATACTTTTCAAAAAATGTTATACACAGGTTTTTCATCATATTTATTCAATATACAGACAGTACTGTAACTACGATTATATATATATATATATTAAAATACTTCTGGATATATATATATAAATATATATATATATATATATATATGCAATACCAATTACTTCGTTATTATACTATTGTATAATCTATTTGTTTTAGAAATTTTTTTATAAATAATAGTAATAATAATAAACATGCGATTATAAAATAATCACAGTTCCGTGCATATTTACAAAGTGTAAAGTGAGCTGCGTGTGTATATCTAACACACGTTGTGTATAACATTGCTAGATTAACATGTAATGGCACAAAAGTGTTGTCATTTTTGTAATTTTCTAGTAATAATATAGGTGCTAATTATAGATATGTAATGGAAAGATTCTTTTGCATCCCTTGCGTCATATTCAAAAAGTGAATTTTTTTATGCAAATTGAATATCTCTACCAAATTTTTGATAACAGTTAATATGTCTCTCACCTATATATAAAAAGATAAATAAAATTTACTGAATATGAATAATATAGTTTTTACTTGGCATGTTTATAATTCGCAGTTTAAAATATCTTCATGTGTAAAAAAATATATATATTTAAAAAATTTTAAAGAGATAAACTTTGGAAGCAAATTATAAATAGTATATATGAAGTAAATGATATTATATACGATGAAATTCGTTTCTCATTGTGATCAATTCTTATTAAATATTGTTGACCTTTGGATATCGAGTCACAGAAAAATAATTACTACAGTCTGGTTGTATAATAAATAGATCAATGTAATATGATAGTTTTAGAGAGAGAAAATTCAATACGTTTCGATTGTGAAAGCTTATTCTTGTTACGTATCGCTAAGTATCAAATTACCATGTTATTCAATTATTCTGAGAGCTGTAATTATTTTCATTATTTTTGCATACTTATATGTATGTGTCTATCAAAAAACTAAGTTCTAAATGATTACATTATCTATCGTTTTTGTTCTAATAAATGATTAAATCAGTATCATATTATGATGTTAAAGAAATCTCTAGATTTATAAATGATTTTTTTAACGTTATGTATGAGGAAATTTTTTGAAAATTTGTTATATAGTTGTTTTCATACCAAACAACTGAAAAATACATTACATAGATTCATCGCAAGTGCTGTTACTGGATAGTGCCATTTTTGAAAGACTGGAAAGACTTCGTCGAGGACTACTGCCGCCTAAAAAGCTGCTGCTGGATTCCGAGAAAATTTTTCGGAAACTGTAAAGATAAATCAAATAGAATGATGAAGTATACAAGAAATTAATGAAATATAATTTACAAAATATAAATAGATAATGCATACAATTTACGAATACCAGACTCAGATGATTTTTTCCAAGGTGCATCATCTGGTTCATAAGGAAGAGGACCTTGTACAGGTGCATCTTTGTCATCTATAGGTCTGGAATATTATTAAATAAAAATATACATTTTTATTTAAAAATGATATTGCAAATTAAATGATAAATCATTAGAAAAACATAATTCTTTAACTAAATAATATAGTAACATACATTTCTGGTTTTGGTCGATAATATTCTAATTCATCTTCCAAATCTGAAACTCTTGCTTTTAATTCATTTCTTTCATGCAAGATTTCTTTTAGTTCAGCAGTAGTAAATCTGGGTCTATCTGGATCATCCAGATCATATACAGCTTTATTTGTCAGATCAGGACACCCTTGTGATTTAGATAAATCCTCATTTTCTTTTTTGGCTAGTCCAAGTCTACCTCTCAGTTGTATTAATTCTCGATTTTGATCTTGCAGTTGTGCTAAGAAGTCTGCTCTTTCCTCTACAAGACCACGTGCTTGCATTTGTGCTTGGCGTTGCTTACGTTTTAATTCTCTTCCAACAACTCCAAGTTTTTCAACTTGTGATGTTAGCTAAAAAAATATGAAAAAATTAGAAACAAGATTTAAGCGAATGATCAATTTTTATACTCGTACAAATCGATAAATATTATTTTACATTTTCTATTTCTAAATTCTTTTGTGTAAGTTCTCGATCCCTTGCTCTAATTTGATCACGTTGCTTATCTATCATAGATCTTAAATGTTGTAAAACTGAAACATCCACTTCTTGACTAGCTGTAAAAGCTAAAAATCAACATATATATAATCATTATAATTATAAAAGAAGTTTTATATATAAATTATTAATAGCAGTTATGGGATGATTGGTTAGTACTTTGTTTACCGCTGTACTGACTATCACTTTGTGATTCTCGTAAAGCTTCTGCCAATCGTCTATTCTCTTCTTGTAATCTAGTTACCATGCCAACTAAATCTCGAGATTCTTGTCTCCAATGTTCTTCGATCTGCTCCAACTCCTAATAGAGTTAAGATTAGAGATAATATTTGTAGGTTTTGATATTGATTTCTAAATACTTATAAGAATATAACCATTACTTTTTCAAATCTTTGTCTATCCTCAGCTTTTCCAATTTTATCACTTTCAAGTTGTATAATTTTAGCCCTTAATTCTTGAACTGTAGTATTTTCTCTTTCATTTTTAATTGCAAGATTTTCGAGCAATTCTAAAGCATTAATAACTTTTGGCATAAGATTTGTTACAGACTCAACACCAAAAAGATCTATAAGTTTTTCACATTCCTTTCCTATTTCTGAGGCAATATCATAGACATCTACTACCGAGACATCTGATACCACAGAATATTCTTCCATTGTAGAAGTTTGATTGGGCTTTAGACAAAAAGGCATGAATAATACTTATATGAAAATTGTTTCCTTACAATAAACCTAATAACAAAAAAATATATTTAAAATACATGTTACAAAATAATGTTTGGATTATATATAAATCCTATAACATACATATATTTACAGCAAGCTAAATTTTTTATTAGTACAAATAAATATCAGTCACGACATTTATACTTTCATCATTCATTTTGATTAAAATAAGATAAAATGATTAACTTTTATTCTATAATTCTAAACTATTTGAAATAATAAAAAACAAATTGACAACTGTCATAACTTTTTCTATAGATAGGAAAAAATACTTTAATCGGCAATATGATGAAAATTAGATTTCTACGTACACGGAGAACTTTTTTTTATTGTAAAAACATTTTTTTTCAGCACACAAAAAATTTCAGTTCAACAAGTATAATTTCGTCTACACTTGATGACTAACGTATGCAATGTCAGTCCTTTTTTATATGAACTGTCTAATCCAAGATCTAAACTTGAGCATGACGAGGTTAAATCTTTTATCGCGGTTATCTTGCGACTCTTCTGATTGGCTATCTCTTCGAGAATATCGATATCAAACACTATCGATATTACTACGATATAATGTATGTATATATATATTCTGTTGGTAGCACTGACTCGAGATCATACGTCGTTTTAGTTTGGATGTGAACGTTTGTGCGAAGTCAAGAAATTTTATAAATATTATAAAAATGCAGAAAGAATCTCGTAAGTACTAAAATAATAAAATAAAGATATAATTAAAATATATGTTAAATATGTAGAGGTATATATGTGTAATATATCAATTTAATATGCAATATTTTTCTTATAGAGGAAGTATGTTTACCTTTATCGGTTAATTTAACAAAATGCGTTACAACTTGTAAAAATAGTGAACAATATCTTATGAACTTTTTACAAAACTTACTACCATCGTCTGATATGAAATCTGCAGCAGATGAATTGAGAAAGGTATGATACATTATTTATTTGTAAACATAACCTAAAAGATTTGTTTTTAAGACAATTTACATATTTTAAGTTACATTCATCGTTTTTTATATTCTTATTATAGACTTATATATTTAGCAAACTTAGATCTAAAGCTACGAGAAATATTAAAATCAAAAAAAAATTTTTAACTACGAGAAAACGGATATTACTTGGATTAGGTAAAATTAGTAATAGAAATGGTTTAAAATATACAGATCTATTACCACTCCATGAACTGTGGTTAAAATATATACAAAACATTTTGGGTGATAAATTTTCATCCAATGCGACTCATAATCCAATTGATTCTAATTGGGAGAATATAAATCAACAATTAATAAAAGCCGACTTTCATGGTGCTAAAATCTCTGTAGTCAAATCTAAATGTCCTAGTTTAGTTGGTATTAATGGTATAGTTGTGCAAGATACTAAGAATACTTTCAAAGTATGTAGTACAGACAATGTTATTCGCAGTAAGTATTAATAATATCGTATTTATTAGCAAATAATTAATAAAGTGATAAATATAAGGAATAATGTGAAAAAAAATTATGTCTTATCGTTACAATGTTATAATAAACATTTTTATTGTAGCCTTACCAAAGGATGCTATAGTAATAGAACTTTACTTACATGAATTAACGCTGCAAATATATGGAAAACAGTTGTCCATAAGACCTACTGAAAGAACAGTTAAAAAATTTAAAAGCGCACATACCTTTGAATTATAACAAGCTCTAATTTATGTACAATGTATGATATTTTGCATCAAAGTACACATTATTTATAAGATATCTTTCTTATAGAGTAATATTCATGTTCATTAAAATACATTCAAATTTTTCGTAGAATAATACTTGAATGCTATAACGCAATCTATTTAAAATGTAAGTGTATGTAAATAAAATCTACATGTATACATATATATGTATACGTATATATGTTAGAAAATTAGGCATAAAACAGCATGTTCACAAAAACATCTATTATATAATAGCTGATACAATAATAAGTTATTAAAATACTTGAAGCGTGAGCATCGTATTTCTACATTTTCACTATCTCAGAACGTATTTTACCTAATAAATAATATATTTTATATTTTATTAATTTTTTTTTTTTTTTAAATTTCATATCTTTATCCTACTGTATCATTTAAATATACATAATATAATTAGCCCATGCTATGTATGCTATGAGCAAAATAATAAGGCAACTTTTAATAAAGATTGCTTTTCATTAAAATATCATTGTGAACTTTCTTTGCCACAAATTACAATTCCATTGGTTTTGGCGCATGGACTTATATCATTTATTATAGTTATTAGAATTATTTATTTTTCTTATACCATTCACTCTGATATAGAATACGATATAATATATGTATATATATACTACTTACATGTTACATTGAATAGCAGTACGATATATAATTATATACATACATACATATATATATGTATATGTATATATATATAATTATTAACCAATTCTATTTTCAATTCAGTGTATCAATACTTGATCAAAATTAATAATAATAGAATGTTATGATATTAATACTATAATAATCCCCAATCAAATTAACACATAAAATAAAAATATTAAACGATATAGAATTTGTTTACTATTTAACTTGGAAAAGGACGAACTAATTTTTGGAAATGTTAAACATTCTCATTTGTATCACCTTGACTTAACACATATTCCTAATATTTGGACACTAAACGAAAGTTGTACAATTACAAATACATCAGAACATTATCTCTGATCCTAAATGTTAAATAAAATTTAAATATATTGTGCCCTATATTTTACCTTGAAATATTTCATTTTAGAGAACTTTCGTTTAATATCTTTGATGTACGACAAGGTTTTCGAGATATTACAATGTTTTTCTTTGTGATCTATGAAACGCAAAAATCTTAATTGAGATGTTTTAATGTTGTGAAATAGACCTTTCAGGAACGTGACATGTAAGATGTGCCAGAGATACCAATGTATAGAAATAGATAAAGATAAAATCACATATTGTACATTGAATCAAATATTAAATGTTTTGTACATAGAACATAAATTGATCAACAAGTTAATGTCATGATTGAATTATAACTAGATATTTTGCTATCTCTTTAAAAATCTATTTTGTTTGAATAATTATAAATACTATAAGTGTGTAACAATGTAAATTTAATAGTTAAAATAAGAAACGTAGTAGTCTCTTCATGCACGGAATAAGTAAAAAACATTAAAGACTGAATGTTCATACAACGAATTAAGAAATAATCTCTTTTACCCTATTACACTTGCATACACGTAGACAATTTTATTTATATTCTTTGTGTATAATTTATTGCCATATTTCTTGGCTAGAAGTAAAAATGTTGTATATAATAAACAGAGATGTGAATATACAATCGAATAAATACATATCGATACATCAATATGATAATGAGACATTTTACAATCCGATTGATTTCACAGGATAAACAGAAATTTTTTTTTTTAATGATGAACCTTATTTTTTATTAGGCAATATTATAAAGCTTCTTTTCGCGTCTTATTACCAACATATATATATATATATATATATATATATATATAATATATATATATTATACATATATATAAAACGTGCTACACATACAATATGTAAATCTTCAAATATGTCATAGCGCTGTTACATCCAGGCAATCATAGTTATATTTTAAATTCCCTTTTTCAATAACTATATATATGCTTCGCAATATATCCTACTATTATAATGATGTATCGGAAACTTCTCTCCAATTATGTAAGAAAAAAAAAAAAAAAAGGAAACATAGTATATAATAAATTAAAATTTATCTCCAATTATTTAAATAATAATGTTTTTGAATAAACTGAGAACAATATGTATATATGACATTAACAATTTACTGTTCTTGGAATCTTTAACTTAACATGAGTATAAAATTCACTTAAAAGAAAATCTTGCATGCGCTCACATTAATATATTTTATAATCAAAGGAAGCACTTCATAGCATGAAAGAAAGAAATTCAATAAATATAAATTTATAGTACAACATAATAGAGACGGCCATATATAAATGTAATATTAATTTGTGTAAACTAAATTGTACAAACATTAATACATCAATCAAATTTTTTATCTCCTTTTTCAACATAGTAGTATACAACGCTACGTTATTTCTTACTACGTTGCATTTAATAACATGAAACAATTAATAATGAACTATAGAACTGACAATATGATATTAGAAAATATTTATACCATATCGTACATATTTGTCATTGTATTTTCTTTAAAATATTTATATTAATTAATACTTAGTTTGCAATATGGGGTGCTTCTTATTTAAAAATGAAACTGTTTAATCCGGTTGTTAGTAATACATTTAACAATTTAAGAAATGTTTACAAGATTTAATATAAACAGTAGAATGCTTGAAAATAATTTTGCGCTTGCGCTTATTATTTTCATTGTGTTACAATGAGATTTCAATACAACAGTATTTTTCTTCTAACACTTTTTTTTTTCATATTTTCTTTTTTTTTTTTCTTCAGCAATTAATTATGACTACAATCTAATAAAATAATCTTGTTTTACCTAAATTTTATAGAAAAGTAGACTTTGTTGACCTGCTTTGTTTGATACATTGCATAGTATATCTCACATACCATACCCTTGATAAGCGGCTGCAGGAGGTGCATACACACTTTGTGGAGGTGTAGCATATACATTTTGAGGTGCATAGCCAGGTGCCATCATACCAGGTCCTGCAGTTAGCATCAATTGAGGCTCCGCTAAAAATCAGATGAAATATTAATGATTATTACAATATTATTGATAATGATATCACATCACTGGATACTTTAAAATACATTTTCTATAAATTTTTACAAATATTCTTTGATACTTACGCATGATCATAGGTTTATGTTCCTGATGATCAGTTTCTTCAATTCGACGACTTTCTGCCTCTTCTAACTTATCGACCTATAATTGATTTTATTAAATGATAAATTGCTAGATATTTGATAAATATGAATATATTATAATAAAATTTATAAATTTACCTTTACCTTAGTAATGTATTCGCGTGCTACTTGAATAAGATATGGCATAGCAAAAGATAATATACGATGTCTCCACGCTAGTTCTAAGATAACATCTGGATGAAGCAAATCGTAACAATGGAACAAACATGCTGCGAAACAGTCTTTTGAACCTCTTTCCAAAAACCATTCTAATAGTGCTTCAGCAACTTCTGCATCTCGAGATTCTGCAGCATACTCCATAGCATCCCTATTGATACAAAGAAAGGGAAGAAAAAAAAACATGATTAAAAATTTATGTAGAAGAAATATAAACGTCCTTGAGAAAGAAAGAAAAATTTATCTTTAATTTGTTGCAGCAAATAAAAAGCGCAGCGGTGTGAGTTTACAATTCGATTCTTTTTTCTTTTTCTTTTTTTTTTTCTTTTTTTTTTGTGAACTAATGCGCATTGTACTTACCTGAACAATCTATCTTTTTTACAAAGCTCTACGGATTGTTTCCATCGATTATTTCCTTTGTATAAATATGCAGCAATTCTTCTGAACTCAATTAATTCATGCTTTTCCAATTGTTGTGCTAACGCAATATTATCAAAATTATCAAACGCATCTATCGATGTTCTCAGGCCCTGATAATCCTCTTCGTCTATGAGCAAGCCATTTAAAGCCTCATTAATTGCTTTATTATTAAGTGCTTGAACTGATCTCAAATAAGGTTTCACTAATTGCAAATGTCCAGTCCTTGTGAAATATGCAACTGCTCTTGTGTGATCCATTCGTGGTGCGAGTACAAGCAGTATATCATTTAGCAGCAGTGGTTTATACTCAACATAAAATTGTATAGCTTTATAATATAGTTCAACATTTGCCACTTTAGTAATTACATCTTTGAAGTGTCCCTCGCGCCAAGCTTCGGTAGGATGCTGCATCATTGCTAACACTGCATTATCATATTCTTCATATTTATCATATAAAAATACAAGTTCTGCCCATAAATGTGCTTGTTCGGCTGCACGAAGAACCTGAAACGATTGAGAAGATATTGTTATCTTATGTCGTCCTTTAACAATATATACAATTTCTTTGTATATGTACATTTTTCATACCTTTGGTATATTAACACGTGACCAAAAGAGTTCAAGATGTTCTCTCATTCTTTGAGGTTTGTATTTACTATACAATATGGCTAATTCTGTAAACATTCCCATATGAGCTCTTTCTAATCCTAAGGCAGCTTCCAAAAGATTAATCAATTCTTCAAAATGTCCTCTGTCTTGATAATAATTGATTAAATCTTCTAGTTCATCAGCATGGACAACAATGTGTAACCCGCACATCTGTGCTAGTCTAAACTCTCCACTGTCTACGCAAGCAAAACAAACTTCTTTCCAAGTACGCGTGGAGTTAGCTTTGCGAGCACTGTCCACAGCTCCTTGAAATTCTTTCAAATGAACTAATGTTATAGCTAATCGAGCAAAATTTGATACATTGTTATACAAAAGTTTTGCTGCTTCATACATTTTATCTTCGAAACATCGATCGCCAATCTATGAAAAAAAAAAGAACAAAAAATTAAGTTAAATAATTAAATCATAATAAACGATCATATGAAATGTCATATCATAATGAAATATATTATTATTATATATTTAAGGTTGAATATACTATCATTGATACCTTTTGTATATCGGCATGATTAGGCCCAGAAATAAATTCTTCCAAATCGGCAAGTCTGTTGGTACGAGCGTATGCATAAATCAATTCACTTTCTATGAACGATTCGCGTGCTTTTTTACGTGCCATTTGTAAATAGCGAACCAAATCTTCCCAATGGGAAGTACGATGAGCAGTTTCTACCACATCAACGTATGCTGACGGATCATCAGCTTTAATGAAACTATCAATAGCCTCTTTGACTAAACCCTGTTGTAATTGTGCTCTAGCTAATTGCGACCAAACAGCTGGTTCGTTACATCTGTAATTATTGAATTAAAATTAATCATTTTTAACTGAATTTCTATTCATTTTGTATTCATTTGTAGATCATTTTGATTTACCTCTCTGCAAATTCATATGCTCTATCGAGATTGTTTACTTGTTCAATAAGAACTTGTATAGCTGATGTATTAACATCAAATTTCTTGAAGATCGCAAAAGCTTCTTCGTAAAGTTCATTATTGATAGCAATATTGGCAATGTCAGGCGCATCATAATTATCTAAACGATTAATATATTCCATAACGCGTGTGCGATCAGCCTTTATTGCTGTCAAGATCAAGAGATTCTGTAAATTACGATGATCACTGAATACGCTGCTATCGAGTACTATCTTCTCGAGAAGTTCTATTAACTCGTTTGGCAAATCGGCCGTCATGAATGCTTTTACGGTGACTGATATATCTTCAGGATCTTGTGTCTCTGATAATGCTGTTTGAACGATCTATAGAAAGAAAGAATAATATTGTTAAAAAAAAAAATGTTTTGTACATGTATATGAAAGTACATAGTAATTTTACCAACCTGATCGATCAATGGTCTCTTGTATGGATTACCCTCTAAGAGAACTTCAGCCCAAAGATCAGGATCTCTACGTCTTACTAAATATCTGGCTTCGCTTTTGAAAAGACTATTTTCGTTACACACGCTTATTAATTCTCTATCACACTGACCACGTTCGTAAGCGATACAAGCTAAATGTGGATCACGTTTTTCACAATATTTACCCACTACTCTGCTATCGTAAAATTGATTTTCTCTAAAATATAAATCAAATAAAAAAATAGAGTATCTTCTTTTTTTTCTCCCCTTACAAAGACAAATTATTCTTTCTCAATCTTATTAAATAATTGTCACACTTTTATTATATATAACTTACTTGAGAAATCTTTCTGGATTATTATTACTATCAATATAAATCTTTGCCAGTGCATTATGAGTAGCAGGTTCTACACATCCTTCATGAACACGAGATTCTAACCACGGCAATAATAATTTCAGTCGATTTCGTTTTTCAACTTCTTCTACGAGTTCATCGGTAGAAAATTGCCCTCGTACCACAAGAATTAAATTTTTAATTATATCTTCTGAACAATCAACATCTAACAAACCACCTACTACAACAGGTAAACGTGATGGATTTACCTGAAATCAAACAGTTGAAATTAAACGTCATCGTTCAATACGACAATACAAAAATTCGGATTTATTCTGAAACAATAACTTACTTTTTGAACATATATTTCTATGTATTTTTGTAAATTGTTTCGATAAAGATATAAGACTAGGTCATGCACAAAGTCAAATCGATCGCACACTATGATCAAAGGTAACTGATCTGGTAACTTAGCTTCTTTCAAAAAGTTTTTAACACGTTCAGCATTATAACAATTACTTTCCCTACATATACGTTCAACTTCTTTAATTTGATTTGTCTTGCATGCTGCTTGTATGTATTTGAAATGTACTTCTTGATCTTGACTGAAATTCACAATTGATCCCAAGAAGTAAAACAAACCTTCGTAAGATTTGAAACTCTCAAACAAATCTGTAAATATATAACAATGTGATTAAATAATTTTTTGATTTCAGGAACAAAAATTAATCTAGGTCTAAATTTTTCATATAAGTATACATACCTATTAGCGCTTTAGTTGTCAATTGTTCGTGATATTTCGTTGCAATTTGAATACAAATTTGTAAATTTTGTCTTATGTTCGCCGTTAACATAGCTTTTAAGCATTCAAGAGAATCTTCTACAGACAATGTACCAAAAAATCCTACAAGCCAATCGGGTGATAATAAATGTGTATGAACAACTGCTCTCTTGATGTCATACAAATCCGTGTAATGTTCCAAAGCACGTTGTAATAGACCAGCTTTTTCACATAATTGTGCAACATGCGCTCTATCATAGTGAGTAAACATTTGATTGCCTAAAATTGCATCGGCTACTTGTGGAGCAGACATTAGATTCATTTCCAGGAGGCGTGTTTGTAAAGCTCCTTCGCTTGGTCGATTATTTTTAAGTGCATCTAATAAAAATGCTGTACATTGCTGAACCATATTTTGCTCCATAAATATATCTACAATCTACAACAATTTTCAAATAAGACAAATAAATAAATAATCAATAAAATGTTAATTAAATATTAATAAAATTCCATTGTAAAGGGTAATAATAGTTTTCAAAATAATATAATTACAAAACTTACTTGATTAATATCAGCTAAGGGCTCTGCATCTTGAACCAACATTTGTGCAAATGCTACACCTTGATCAGGATTAATTCTCATAAGATTTCTTAAAAGAAATATATAATCTGGAGTATAAGAAACCTTTTTGGCGTATAGAACGATCTTTTGAAATTGACCAGTCTCAGCGAAGCACTGTATAACTTTGTTGGGTACATTAGCCCTTAAGTAAACACTTAAAGCAAGAGTAGGATCAGCTTGTTTTACTAAATCTCCCAATTCTTCGCTACATTCCAATTTATCTTCTTTCAACCATTTTTCAAGAAGTTGTTTACGACCTTGTACCAATACAGGTCTGCATAATTCTAATGATTCATATTTGTTCAATTGTCCTTGATCAAGCAGAATTCCAAAATATTGAAGCAGTGGTGAAGTTTGACCTTGTGTAGCAGGAACCTATAAAAAGAATTTTTGTCTCGTTCAAAAAAAATAATCAACAAAAATACATTTTTTCGATGTTCCTTAACTTCAAGAAAATTAAGCAATAAATAGATAAAAAGATTTCTATTTATATTCACCTGCTGGAATCGTTGAATCGTGGCTGGAGTTCTTAGAATTCCCTTTGGAGCATTTGCAGCAACTTTTGCAGCTTCTGCATATTGCCCATTTTGAAAGAGCATATTAAATTTTCGTACAAATAAGTCTTCGGCTCCAGACAAATTGTTCCTTACTGCCATCCTCAAAGCCAATTCAGGATTTTGTAAAACTCCGTTGATATATGGAATGATATTCTCTTCGTCCACAGATACAGATAAAACTTGACCTTTCCGATTTACACCAATTATACCACCAGAAGCTTCATGAGGTGCAGTAACAAAAATTGTTTCTCCCGAAATTCGATTCATAAATATACAGATCGCTGATTCAATATCATACATATGTATATAGCCATATTTTGTGATTAAATATATGACATCATATTTAGAGCTAACTTGCATGGCAACAGGAAAATCATTTCCTGCTTCTGGTGGAAAAAATACATCTACAGCCTTTTTGGGAAATGGTTGATTTCCAGAGGGAGGTTGCCCTACTTCTATAATGTGTAGTTTTGCACCTTGAACCGTTCTAACGGCAAAACAAAATAAGTTACTAGGTTCTGGATTTCCTTCCATTTTAAACTGTGCAAAAGCAGCCGCATGTCCTTCGATCGGTTGAGAACATTTTCTATCTACAGAGTAAAGTTGCATTGCACCCACTACTCTGTTATGCTGGGCAGAAATACCAATTAATAATAACCACGTCTGTTTTGGATCTGTTCTGTAGTTAATTATTTGACATCCATTTAAGGATGAATGGCGATCAAACATCTTGGTAGGAGTGGAATCTCCTTCCATAGACCAATGATAAACTGCACTTTCGGTTACTAGTGCTAAAGTATTTATAGATATCCATTTCCAAAACACTACATCTTCTGTCATAGTATGGGCTTTCATCTTTGATTTCATTTCAATATTGAATATTTGAAATGTTTTCACAGCTAATCGAAATAAAATATGAATATTTGTTAACGACAGAATATATGGAATATCCACGTATAAATTATGTATTTATCATCAATTCGATGTGAACTTTTATATATATATATATATAAATAAAAAGAAAACGCAACTTAGAGTTTTACCTTTGAGTGCAATAACTTTGCTCGCAGGATTCATGATAACAGAATCAGCTGAGATAGGTCTTCTAGTAGGATTGGTAGAATCGTTCATATCAATAATAACTACCTGGGAAGTATCACCCACTTTTTCTCTAACACAAATAAATTTATCCGATTCCATAGTGAGCGTGTTGAAGCTGGCATTGCTCGCATTAATTCCAACAGCGGTGAGCTATAAAAATAATATTTTATAACAACTATAATCGTTATCTGGTATATAACTGTTCCGACATAAAATTTCTACGACATAATTCAAAGCGGTAATTAATAAAAGAAGAATCAGTTAACGATTGTAATACAAAAAAAGAAATATTTTAAAACATCCTTCTGTATTAAATTAAAAATCAATTACAACTGTTAAAATTATAATATCTTATATCTATCCAAAGATGACCCACATTTTCAAAGATATAAAGAAAAGAAAAAGAAAAAAGATAAGTGGAATAATAATTTAATTTGAAAATTGCAAATTAGTGTTTAAAATTTCAAATTAAACAAAGTTTGAAAAAAGAAGGAAAATGTAATTTTCAACGGCAACGGAAGGAAGGGGCGTACGTGTCGAGTAGACGTGGCCCTTGTCTCTCTTTCATCGCGTACTATTAGCAATAATCGATCTATTCTTTCGAACTTCGATTCGTGTCGAGATAACTTGGCTCAATAATAAAATAAAACCATCATCGATTTCGTCGACGTTAGAAATACGTTATTTTGCGTCGTCGAACGACGATACGATCTATATGATATAATAGAAAGATCAAAGAGTACCACGATATACCTGTCAAAGTAACGTCATTTCGAATGCTCTTTTCGAAACTTCCGTTCTAATCGTTAAAATGCATTCGATATAAGTCGCTAATAAATTTATCTGTCCTTCTCTCGTTGAAATGAGAATAGAAAAAGGTACAAATAAAATGGCAAGGATAAACCAATGGATCGCGTTAACGTATTATCTGATAATATAAAGAACCATACGTTGTGAAATAAGAATTGAAAGAAAAAATAAAAGAGAGAAAAAGAGAGAGAGAGAGAGAGAGAGAGAGAGAAGAGAAGAGAGAGAGAGAGAGAGAGAGAGAGAGAGAGAGAGAGAAGAAACGGGTCACTTACCTGAAGATGTTCCTGAAACCTTATGGGTAGTAGCTGCGTCATTTTTACGATTACTTTTCAACGAATTACCTCGGAAATTAATTTTTCTTTCTGTCTTTCTTTCTTTCTTTCTTTCTTTCTTTCTTCCTTCCTTTGCTTTTTCTTTTTCTTTTTTTATTAATATCGCCGCAAATACTACGTTGGGATTATCCAGCGGCCGATTAATCGTTTTTTGTCTATTTACAATCGTTCCCGGCTTATCGTGCGCTTTTTATTCTCGAAAAACCTTTGATTAACCATCAGAGCGCACAAAACCAACTGACGCAAAGCGAATGCCGTCACTACTCGCCGCTGACACCCATCATGGCCGCTAAAGGCCGCCCCCCTAACCAGAAATAGTTCCCCAAAAGCGGAAGTTTTACTTCCTCACGTTATTACGATTTAAACGATGGATAATATATTCTATGAAAAAAATATCTATATATTCGCGAGATATCTTTTTTCAATACAGAAGATAATACCTTACAGTAAGATTGTTACCGAATTTAAATGTTCAATCGTCTAGCGTACTAGCGCAAGAATACAAGCTATCGGATTCTGTTCCGTGCTTCGAACGCCACCCCTTCCTTTCTTCAGACCGTTACCCTCACTCTCTTTCTCTCTCCCTCTCCACTTTATTCCTCTTTCTCACTCCCTCTACTCTTCACTTCTCTTTCTCGCACTATCGCTCTCTCTCTCTCTCTCTCTCTCTCTCACACACTCTTCGTGCCACCATCTTCGTTGCTCGTTACGTGCAAGAGAGATAGTACGATGATGCATGTGCTGCTCTCTTATCAAACATTAATATTTCTTTTAGAAAATTCATTCTTATTTTTCTTATTATTAACAAAATAAATAAGAAATGAAAAGTAGGACTGCCTGTATATAATTTAATCTTTAATTGTACCTCATTGAATCACTTCTACGATGAATTTGAAATTTTATATTAATTGAGGTTATCGTTTATTACTTTCTTTGCTCGAATCTACTATTAAGTTATCTCTGTACTTCTTTTCAAATATTTTATATCGATATATACTTGATATGATAAAATTAGTTACAAGAACAAATCTAAATCAATCTGGATTGGGATATAAAAATAATTGGATTTAGCAAATTAAAAACAGCTTTTATTCTACAGCAGTAGATCTAGAGTCACGATACAAATTATATTTTGTACAATTTCATTAGTCTGCTGCTGAAGAGAATCTGTTTTTTTTTTTCCTCTTTAATCAAACAGACCGAAGCCCATGTCATCGTCTTCAGATTCAGATTCTTCTTTAGCTGGCTTCTTCTCTTCTGTTATAATGTAAATGTAAGCATTAGTAGGAACATTAACACGATTATTTTGAATATTATGTATTAATTGTAACTTTTTTATCATACCTTTCTTTTCCTCAGCTGGTGCAGCAGCTGCTCCCGGAGCAGCAGCAGCAGCCGCTGGTGCAGCACCTCCAACTGGTAGAGCAGATAGTTTTTCACGACCTAAAGATAATTTGTGATATATAAATTCATATTTATCGTTTTATATTTATCAGGTGATTCGAGTCAGTTGTAATATTCCAGCTTACCTTGCGCTATAACATCATCAACGGATTTTCCATTTAGTTCTGTAATTACTTTTTTCAATTTTTCTCCATCAGCTTCAATACCGACTGAAGAAAGAATTTTTTCAATATCATTTTGGCTGGGAGATGTCTTCCCTCCCAAAACTGCCAAAAGATAAGCGGCCACGTAACGCATTCTAAAATAGAAATTTTTTTATCAATACTTATATTCAATATCAAATAGAAATATTGAAATAAATAAATTTAATCTTCAGATACAGAAGTTACCATCACAATACTCAGTCGAAAGATGGTGATTATTTAAATCATCATAATTTTTATTTATAATTTGCACAAGTTAACTATTAGAATTATTTTCACATATAAATGTTTTCTTTTTTCTCAATGACTTACTACACTTACAAAATTGATATGTTTAATTAATAAGAATATAAATCATTAGCAAGATATCATAATTACCATTAAATAATATTGTAATTATTTTTTTTTAATACTCAAGGTTACACATGTGCAACACAATACTCAAAAAAGTATCAAACAACATCTACAACCAATTACGTTAATCCTTGAAAATTATTTGGTATTTATATTATTTCATTCATGAATTAGATATTGAAAACAATATTATTTTAAATCAATACGGACTTCAATCTTACCTTTAAGTCTTACGACACGAAACGTGGATCACGCTCAAATGGACGTGATGTACGAATCGCGATCAGGAAAACCTTCACAGGGCAAGTGAAATAGGAAGTAAATTTTTATACATGCTACAATTCTCTATATCTCTACTTCCGGTTTAATGAAATATTTAATATATTCGACCAATCCCTGCAAAGAAAGTAACGAATACTAGCCAATCAGATTCAAGTGAGTTTCCAAAAACTGTTAATGCTGCCCTCTAAGTAGAAATACGGGTAGCCAATGAACAACCAGTTCAATTATCTGTAGTTAAAATATAACAATAATATACACATGTTTAGTTACAAAGTTACAAAAACAGTTGTACAATTAATTACAAAGAATTTGATACATTAATTTAATATTATAATAAAAATGAACGCTTTGCGTTCATTGGCATTTGTCCTAAATAGAGGGTATAAACCTGCTCAATTAGAAAGTTAGTAAATAATTACTTTGACACAGTATATTGTGATGTATTTTATAATTTTTATTTATATTCATTAAAATCTGATTATTTTAGCTATAAGATTTATAAAACGATGGGTTGCACCAACACAAATGGTAATTACAAAAAAGAAAAGAGAATTAGGGCCGCAGGTAGAATATATTCGTAGTAATTTTCTGGAATGGAACAGAAGTGCAGAACTTTATGCATTTAATGAAAGACTTAGTGAAAAATTTGATCCAGCATTACTGGAACAAGCATTGGTTCATAGATCTTATATTATTAAAGAAGAAGAAATTCAGAGACAGCAAGGAATATCTGATCCTAAACTTGATGTAACAGATAATAGAAATCTTATACAAGATGGAAGAAAGTTTATTTCTAAAGTTGTACAGAAATATTTGGTTGAAAGTTTACCTAATTTACCGGACGATGGTATTATGTACGTTTAATAATTTCTAGAAATTTTCATTTTTTTTTTTTTTTTCCCCAGCATTAATATCATTATAATAATTATATTTGATCAGAAAAATACTAATTAAAATTTTTTTTAAATAGGAGTATTCACAATTATCTCTTAAGCGAAGAATCATTAGCTAATTCATCTTTACATATTGGAACGATAGATTTAATATTAACTGCAGTATGTATTTGTAAAATTGCCAACTTTGTATTAGAATATCATATATTCTAATTATTTTATAGTTTTATACTAATAATGAGATATAATTTTTAGGAACATCCTGTATCAAACAAAACATTAGCTGATACGTTTATTGCTCTTGTAGCAGCTCTTGTGCAAAGTGTTAATGCTAATCATGCTGCAATATTTGTTCGTGATTTTTTGATAACAATATTAGCAGAAAAAGAGTTGCCTAATATATGGTGCCCAAGCAACCCTCTACAAGAATTAAATGATATTCTTTCAAAAGAAGGCAGAGGACCTGCGGAACCAAGAATCATTGCAGAAAGCGGAGTAAATACTCTTTTATCCTCGTATCATATTGCAGTTTATTCGGATAAACAATGTTTAGGTATTGGTAAGTATATACATTTTAAGATAATCATAGCTATTATTTAAAATATTTTTTTTAACCATTCGCTCATATGTTAAGGATGCGGTGCAAATATTCATGAAGCAAAAGAAGTGGCTGCAATTAACGCCTTATGCAAAATATATGGATTGTTAGATTCTAGTCGTCCTTTAAAATTTGACAAAGTTATTGAAATGGATTAGCAATAGATGGTATGATAGAAATTTTTAAAATAGTAATATGAAATAAGTACAAAAATATATAAATAAATAATAAAAAAGAGATATATAAAAATGCATATAATTATTTACACTAAATTGTAATAAAAGTTTGGAAGTTATGAATTGTGCACGCTGATTGGCTCGTTCTTGATTGGTTAGAGCCAATAAGAATTGAGGATTTAATCGCGATGCCATCTACCGTAAAGATCAACTATCACAACTTTTAAACAGACGATAGTCAATCTAAGTAACGTATAAACTATGATATATCACAAGAAGAGGAATGTGCAATTAACTCATTGTTCTGCTGACTAATGAACGTTGCTCGGTTGGAAAACTTTGACGAAGTTTTTATCGATAATGACAAGATCAAGCTAGAAAAAGATTAAAGTCGTCGTTTACATCGTTGACGATTACATCAAAAGTTGAAGAAAGAGAGAAAGAGAATTAAGTATCCAAATATGTACGAATTATCATAAAAGTAAACAAAAAAGAATATAATACTACAAAATGATTTATTTATTAAATTCAATTTCAAAAGAAAATTAAAATTGGTGCGTGAAATAAAATCATCTAAATACATATTAAAAAATCTTACAATTTAATCATGAAAATCGACGAGGGCAATAGCGTGACGTAGCGTGAATAATGGCTAGCATATATGTATACATACATATATAACATAACAAACATACTCTTGTGTGATTAGTGGGATGGGCGCATATACATATATACATGACACACACACACATTCTTGCACGTATACATATATTCATGATTTACCAATGATATAAAACGTGATTCTTTCTTTTTCACGCGTTGAAATCAACTGACGAATTGCAAGAAAACAAAATGGCGATGGTTAGTTATACAAAACGATTTTCAAAAAAAAATGTTCTTTTAAATTTCTTTCTTTTTTTTATGAATATATTTTTTTTATAAATAACCATTATAACAAAATTTATCTCGTAATAATTACTATTAATAATATCGATGAGTAATAAACAAAGTTATTGATAAATATTACTACAGGAATATGTCCATTATTCCAACTGGCGCAATGTATATTTTGATCGTTCTATTCTTATACCTGTATATACATATATGTATGTGTTTGTATGTATATATATATATATACATATAATATATGTATATATATATATACATATATATACTTTAAAAGTTGCGTACGGTATACATACAACGTATGTATACCACGTTATCTACACAACTGTATATTATTTTGGTGACGTGTATTCTATAATAAATAGAAAAAGAAAGAGAGAAAAAAAGAAATGGAAAAGGATCATGAAATGTATTTAAAAATCAGTATAGTCTTCTCCGAGGTATTCAGATGGATGAATTCCATTCGTCTTTCTGAACGTGAAAACATTCCGTTCTTCGTGTCTTTTCTTTCGTGCTATGCAACGGAATAATACATATATATATATGTATATATATATATAATATATATATCTACTTATAGATGCATACGCATAATCCTATATATTGCTATAAGTACACACGCACATTATACATACATACACGTTTCTTATAGTTGAATAAACGACGAATGCATAGGAACGACGTTTAATGAGTATAAATTTACTTACAAATCAATATTTATATATATATATTATTGCATAAATATTACTATGAAAAATAGTCTTTATTTATTTATCTTTTTCTGTAATTTCTTTTTCCATTCTTTCCAATAAATTAATCATTTCTTTAAACTATTGATATATATATATATATATATATATATATATATATCATTAATATTATATATGGCTTCGAAAGTTCCTAGGTTTGTAGTTTACAATTGAAAAAAAAAAAAAAGAAAAAGAAAAAAGAAATAATCTATAAAAAGTCTCTAAAAAGAATAATTGATTCGTAAGATCACGTAGAAACATTTTTGGCCACCACCCTGTGTGTATAAGAGAACATGTATATGTAAGTCTATAAATCTTTACTTTCATTTGATACAATTTTCTCTTGAAACTTATTTTCTAACGTAAATATCAAAGAAAAGAAAAGAAGAAAAAAAGAAGAAGAAAAAAAAAAGAGATGTGAGAAAAATAATTCCAACGAAAATACCACAAAGATCGTATCACTTTCTCTCTCGCGAAGAATAAAACACTAAAACGTGACTACTGGAGTTGCAATAAGGAATAGATATGTAACGAGAGAGACACAGAGAGAGAGAGAGAGAGAGATAGAAATTAAAGAGAAATAATGATCTCGACAAAACATTAGAAAATATAATTAGAAAATACAGTTAAAATAATACACATAATACGTATACATATATATATATATACACACACATTTTTTGTTTTTTTTTTTTTTCTATATCGGTCGCACAAGTATAATATTGATTATTTATGATCCATTCTATCCCCTTTAAGATGGTTCATCCTTGTCCCCGTCCACGCTCTACCTCTATATAACTTACCACCACTACCATCGGATATCCCTCCTCCCTCCCTCTATGTTTCCCCCACCCTAACACTTTCTTTGCCGTTCACTCCCACATTCGTCGTTCGTCCGTCCGTTCGCTCGTTCGTTCGTTCGTTCGTTCGTTCGTTCGTCGCTCGTTCGTTCGTTCGTTCGTTCGTCGGTCATACGTACGTACGTACGTACGTATATATATGTATGTATGTATGTATGTATGTATGTATGTATGTATGATGTACGTATGTATGTATGATGTACGTACGTACGTGTAGTCGGATATATATATGTACACATATGTGCAGAAATTACTCACACATTGACGCTAAAGCGTGCGCATATACGCGCATATTATCCCCCTACTCGCTCTATTCCTGCGTGTAACGACTCAATGGTGCTGCCACACCCTTTCGCCGTTCAGTAATCACTGCCCATTGTTTCGTGGTTCCTCTTATATACTACGAATTCTTCCATAGTTTCGCTTCTGACCAGCGCCATTATTTTCACTACGAAAGTCAGAATCGGAAAAATACACAAAAGAAAACAACGGTAGAGAAAGAAAGAAAGAGAGAGAGAGAGAGAGAGAGAGAGAGAAGGAAAAGAGGATATAGACATATGGATTCGTGTAAAAAAAAAAAATGAAAGAAAGAAAAAAAGAAACGAGAAAGAAAGAAAAACGCGACTAACATCGTAACATGAAACATTCTACGCGATAGATTGTTTGTAGGGTCCCTCGAAGTCTACGCCCTTGTTATATTCTCTATGTATGCGAGACTCGTTCTATCTCTCTCTCTCTCTCTCTCTCTCTCTCTCTCTTTTGCTTCTTTTTTCTCACTCTACTTTCCTCTTTTCTCTCTCTTGCTTATTTCTCACTCTACTTTCCTCTTTTCTCTCTCTTTCTTTTTCTCACTCGTACGTTCGTTCTTTTTCTCATTTATAGTGGCCAACGTGCCGTCTGTTTCACATCAAAACGAATTTAAAGTCCTACTAGTACAGGGGACGAGTTACGCGTTCATACGATTAACACTTTTAAATTTCGCGCTCTTTTTCTCTTTCTATCTCTCTCTAAAGCGCGCTCTCGCTCTCGCTCAATCTTCTTTTCTAGTATTCGTTTTATAAATACTGTTATCATTTGTGGACTTTGTTAATACTTTTCTTCGAATATATTTAATCGTAAATTATAGATCCGTCGATAATTATCGTTTCTTTTTTTTTCTTCTCTTCATTTCAACGTGAAATATGTACGCAACTCGCGTTTTGCAAGCACCTCGTTTTGTAGGATGCATATGCGAGTTATAGATCACGGTCTCTCAAGGGCAATCCGGCTAATTTAGATCAGAGGGCTCCCCCTCCTCCTCCTCCTCCTTCTCCTCCTTCACCACCACCTCCTCCTTTATCGTATGATTTTACGTTTTTCTTTCCTTTTCTTTTTTTGGATTATCGTGTTTAGACGATTTCTTTGCATCTGTTGATAAGCTTTAAACGTTCTGTCTCGTGTTTTTTTGTACTTAAGATTCGCGAATAAAGTCTAGTATTATTTTTTTTTTCTCCAGACACAGTATATACATATATGTGTACAAGGGGATAAGTTGAGGTTATGTCGGTATTATATGTGTTTGTTGTTGCAAACTTAGGAAAAAGATCGAAAGATAAGAGTCAGATAAGAAAGTATAATATATAAACGTAGTTTATACTGTTTCGTTTCGCTTCGTAATACTCTTTTTTTTTCTTTTTAACTTTCTTAACGCTTCTCATTCTAATTAATTAGTTATCAATCTAACAAAAGTATAAATACCGGACACGAAGAATACATCCGAGAGAGCTGAGAGTGTTCTTTTTTCGTTATGTTATATCCAACTTTAATTCGTCGACGCCATTTATAATCATTACCAACGTGTAGTATATACATATATCCACGGTGTTTATGAAATTCATTATTCTTCTCTCTCTTTCTCTTTCTTTCTTATTTCGCGTTTCCTTATAGGGGAGGAGGGGAATATTTATCATTCATTTTCACGCAGCGATTTCACGCTAACTAGCTAGTCAGCTATCTTATCGAATCCGAGTATTAATTCTAAGATACATGATTATACATATATATATATATATATATATATATATATATATATATACACATCCATACATACACACACATATATATATGCTCACACATACGTTCTCAGTAATAATTTCTTCTCTCTTTATCATCCCTCACTATATTTCTAAACTTTCTCGTTCAACTCTCCTTCTCACCCTCTCTCTATCCTATGATAATAAATATCTGAATTCGAATAACGCCGCGGAGATATACATGTACATATCACGTCTAATGTGTCATGCGGCATATTCAAAGAAACGAACTCTCGTCTTTAGCTCGAGACTTGGTGTGACCGACCCGCGTAGGCAAATATAAAAATGAAAAATATTGAAGAACGTAGTACGTTAAAAAAGTCGAGTCATTCCTTCTTTAACGTACGAACTTGTGGAATATGAAGAAAAAAAAAACAGAGAAAAGAAAAGGAAAAAAAGAATTGACTACGACATAACAAAAAAAAAACAGAAATAAAAGAAAAGAAAAAGAAAAAGAAAAGGAGAAGCAATACTCAAATGTAAAATATATAAAAAAAGGCGACGAAAGAGAGAGAGAGAGAGAGAGAGAGAGAGAGAGAGAGAGAACATCCTGAGAGAGCGGCCATTTTATCTCACGAGTTTATCGTATATATGTATAAATGTATAAGTCGATTGTTTTGCAGAAATGTCGAAAGATGGAGATAGAGAAAGAAAGAGTGAGTGAGTGAGTGAGTGAGCGAGTAAGAAATAGTGAGAAAGAGTGAGAAAGACAGAGTAAGAGAGAGAGAGAGAGAGAGAGAGACAGAGAGAGTGAGAGAGAGAGAGAGAGAGAGAGAGAGAGAGGATTCCAATGGCGAAGTTGAAATTTGGCGGATCTTTGGATCTTCGTACCGTCTTGCGTTCGGCCTCCCCTCCTCCTTCACCACCTCCACCTCCTCCTCCTCCTACTCCTCCTCCTCCTCCGCACTCCCCTTCCTATCTCAGTCAACCTTCTCGCTCTCCAGTCTCCACTGGCTTGGCAAAACGGGATTCTTTCCTTCTCCGGTTCGCCGCCGTTCTCCATACAAGCTCGACGTTTTCTATGTGTGTATTGGTGGATTGTCTGCCGTCCGTGAAGCCTTCTCCAACGTTGCCATATCCCAGCAACGTAATGCGCCGTTGCCATTTTCTATCGTTACGCCATCTCCCTCTTTTTCGCTTCTACCGTGTTCTCTCTCTCTCTCTTTCGCTCGCTCTTTCCTTCTCTTTCTTTCTCTATCTTTCTCTCCTCTTCTCACACATTTCGTTCTCGATATCGCTTTTTCTTCTTCTCGTTCACCGACTTACCCACTCTCTCTATCTCTCTATATCCCTCTCTCTTTCTCTTTTCCTATCTCTCCTCTCTTTCTCTCTCTCTCCCTCTCTCTTTCTCTCTTTCTCTCACTATACAACCAGGTCCAACCATCCAGCACCCCTCTTCTTCCAACAACGGTTGCATCCCCTCCACTACTCCTTTTGCAGCCCTTCGCGCCCTACCGCCAGGCAGCAGCAACCAGCCAACTTGCTTATACCTACCAACAGTATCGTAATCCCTCGTTCGAGTACCCTTCGCATCCTTCCCCGTATTTTTTTTTTCTTAATTTTTTTACAAGACATTCCAAAAAATCTTTGATGTATTAGCTAATTGTAAAATAAGCGATTTTCCTTTCTCGTTTTTCTTTTTTGTTTTTGTTCTCTTTTTTTTTCGATACAATCCCGTATTTCGTTCGACTAAATATCTAACGTACGCGTTTAGTTAAAGATCAAAAACTGGATTTGTACGAAGCTTTAAACGTATTCGTTCTTTTTAACGGTATATTTTGACTCGTGAGTAACAACTTGGACGACGAAGTGAGGAATATTAAATTGCGTTTAGTTTATCTTTCCATAGAATAAACGGAAAGAAAAGAGAGGGATAAAAAGAGAAAGAGAAAAAGAGAAAGAGAAAGAGAAAGAAAAAGAGATAGAGTCATCTTTTTAGGTTATATCGAATCTCGACGAGGAGTTTCTAGAGTGTAGAGAGATTACTCGAGGTCATAAGGAGGAGTGTTCACTTAGAATTACTTTTGATCGTTGGTAAAGAGAGAGACAGAGAGAGAGAGAGAGAGAGAGAGAGGGAGGGAGAGAGAGAGAGAGAGAGAGAGAGAGAGAGAGAGAGAAGAGAGAGAGAGAGATGCATAACGCAAGAATACAGCACGTACAGCCGGAAATGCATTGAAAGTGATGAAGATGAATCCATGTGTGCGAATCAATTGTTGAATTTTAAATGATTGAATCGTATTGATCGTGATAAAAGCAATGTACCTATTAAACGAATACCATTCGCCTAATGTTATTCAAATAAATATGTATAATGATGTTTCATTTCTTTCAATAGGAATATCACTGTGTAGGTATCAGTTTAACCTTTGCATAGCATAGAATTGATATCGAAGTATAACATACGTATGTATGTACAAATATATATATATACGTATGTATTCTTATAATATACATATGAAAGAATAAAAATTTGTTAGATGATTCGAAAAAAAAAGAAAAGGAAGAAAAAAGAATAAGGAAGATTCACGACGTGCCATCTGTAAATAACTTTCCTTTCGCAGTACATTCCTTTTACATTCGCGAATATTCGATTCGTCGAATCCGTTAAACATATTTACTTAGTCGAGGATAGATCGTCTCTCCCATGATGCACAACATGATATACGCGTAAAATACATACATACACGCACACATATATATATATATATATATATATATATATACTACGGTTGAAGAGAATCGAGTGCTTTCATTCGATCTCGGCATCATCTTGCTCGACTTTGTCCCGTCTACTTTAAGTCGGGAAGATCTTTACAGAGAATTTCAGTTACCTGATCCTATCGTTCGAGAATATATATATATATATATATATATATATATATATATATGTATGTATACGTATGTATGTACGTTCGCACATACATATCTATACCTTTTTAAGGGATACACGAATTAGTAAAAGTTCGTCGATAATTCCAAAGAAATCAATGACAGAACGATTGTTCTGATATCGATGATTAATAATACGAGGACAGAGTACTACGAGGATAAAAAAGAAAAAAACGTTAAGCGAAAAGGAATGAGATTGTTAATAAGAGGGGGCGATTGAAACGCCACTACTAGATACGGGCTTGACCTGACGCAGTCCTCTCTCTCTCTCTCTCTTTCTCTCTCTCCCCTCCTCTTCACGCTACACCGCTAGTCGGTCGTGCCCCTCTCCCTTCCAACCGACCCCTTCTCTAGGGATCCATGAGTCTGTCTCTGTTCGGCGTATGCGCGGACGAAGCGTCTGGAGTGTATCCTTCTCGCTTTAACTCGGTCGTATTCGGTGTTGGTCGGTCTAACTCGACGTTACTCGGGTAGAATCGGTCGGTCTCGGTCGGTTCCTCTTTACACGCGACTCGCTTCGGCAGCTCCCTCTCTCTTTCTCTCTCTCTTTCAGTCTGTCGTTAATGCAGGCAGGCGCATGCGCGAGTTCGGTCTCGATGCTAACCCCACTACGATCGGTACGTCCCTGTCCTCTCGCGACCCCACCTACCCGCGACACGAAAACTCTAACCCCCCCGACCCTCCCTAGCTGGTATACCCCTTTCCCCGAACGTCTCCCTGATTCCGCCTTGCCTGCCTGCCAGCCTGTGCCGTCCGTCCTTACGTCCGTCCGTCCGCCGTTTGGATCTATGCTTGTGTCGGTGGATTTCGTGACGTTAACCTGGCGGCCCTGAAAACGTCGTCGTTCGGACCGACCGTGCGTTTTCGACTGCCCTTACGACGTGTGCCCGTCGGTGATACGCGCGATTGTAAGTGAAACGCGAGTGTGCTCAGTTTCTTTTTTTCCTTTTTGAGTTCTTTCATCATCATCGTCGTCGTGGTCGTCGTCGTCGTCGTCGTCATCGTCCTCCTCGTCGTTCATCGTCGTTCATCGTCGTTCGTCGTCGTCATCGTCATCATCACCATCACCATCATCATCTTTGTCGTCTTCGTCTCTCTGTGTCTTCGTTATTAGCTAGTATCATCGTCGTCAACTTGTTCACACATATACGGTAGCGGCCGATCGACAAACTGGAGATATATATTGTACACAAGAAATGGTTTAAGAGGGTAAGGAAGCAAGCAAGCAAGGATGCATGAAGAGGAATAAAAGTGGCGTGAAAGACGCCAACGTTAGAAGCCGCGCGTCGTCGTTGTCGTTGTCGTCATCTTCGTCTTCGTCTTCGTTTCGTCTTCGTCTTCTTCATCATTATCTTCATCTTCTTCTACTTGTACTTCTACTTCTTCTTTTTACGGCACTACACACCTACCACGGAAGATCGTGTAGCCAGTGTAACTATTGTGTTTTATCCGTTACATCGTCGCCGTTGCATTCGATTCCGACGACCGAAAGGAAATCTTTTTACGAAATACGAAATACGAAACTTATTTCTCTCGCTTTCACCGCGTCGTTATTGTGCTTTGTCTCTCTCTCTCTCTCTCTCTCTTTTTCTCTTGTTCGTTCGCTCGCTCGCTCGTTCGCTGGCTTGCTCTCCCTTTACCTCCCTCCTCTCTCTCTCTCTCTCTTTTTCTTTCTTTCTTTCTTTCTTTCTTTCTTTCTCTCTTTCTCTCTCTCTCTTTCTTTCTTTCTCTTTCTCACTCTCACTACCGTATTTTGTTTTCTTTGCTTTTTCTTTTTTTCCACTCTTCTTTACACACAACGTATACGCCGTGTATATTCACTCATCGCGTATATTATTCGGTGTTCCTTTCTTTTCCCCATATTATCCCTTTTGTTCTTCGATACAATAATACAAATAACGTGTGAGACGAAGGGCAGTGCAGAAGAGACAAAGAAGAGAGAAAAAGAAAGACGGAGAGAGAGAAAGAAAAAAGAGGGAGAGAGAGAGAAAAGAAAAGAAAAGAAAAGAAGATCGTGGTGCTGCCAGAAATTGAGTGAGCGTGCAAGAGAAAAGGAAAGAGGAGTGAGTGAGAGAGAGAGTGAGAGAGAGACAGAGAGAGAGGGGCGGAAGGGAGAAGCATAGAGAGCGAGAGAGTAAGAGAGTAAGAGAGAGAAAGAGAGAGCGGGTGGAAAATCGTGAGGCACGGGCAACGAGAGACGCTTGTGTTTCGTCTCTCTCTCTCTCTCTCTTTTTCTCTTTCTCTATCTCTTTCTCTGTCTTTTCCTCTCTATCTGTGCACCTGCACCTGAAACTAACCTAAATGATCAAAGCATATATGTTAAGTGTATAGGTTTCGTTGTTATAAAATGTGCCGTGCGAGGATAATGAATTAATATTATTATATATAAAATCCTTTCGCTCTGCTTCTACGATAGTGTAGACCCTTCGTTTTCCTCACGTTTTCGTTAAAACTATCCTTTCGATAACGGGTTTAACAATAATTACGGTGATACGTATTTCGAACGTAGAGATTATGCCGCGTTCTCTCTCGGGTCGCTTCGACCGTCGCGTTAGTCGTGAACGTGTAACAGTTAAGCAGCCGTCGCCGTCGTTCAGCTCGTCGTATTTTACAATTAAACGTTTCTTATGAATCGTTTGGATCGTTCGAGTTCGATTTTTAGTAGTAGTATAGAGCTGGTCGTCGTCGTGTCGTCGAGACTCGTTCCTTCGTTCGTTCTTTCGTTCAATTCAATTCAGTTCGGTTCAGTTCAGTTTAGTTCAGTTTAGTTCAGTTGAGTTCAGTTGAGTTCAGTTGAGTTCAGTTGAGTTGAGTTGAGTTGAGTTGAGTTGAGTTTAGTTAGTTCAGTTGTTGTTTTATGTACGCGAGTACATCTATCTCTTGTATCGTCGGTTATTCCACGTATATTTATATATATATATACATACATATATACACATACGTACACACGTAATATGTGCACGCGTGTTATATATATATATGTATATGTATATGTATATGTATATGTATATGTATATTCCAGTTCGTCCACTTAACCTACCTAGACAACACAAAAGTTTTCTTCCACCCCCGACGTGTGTTACATATTCGAACGAGACTGTTAGTAGTGTTTTCCTCTCAACAATGAAAACTCGACAACGAGTCGATTGAAATCCGTCGTGTTTATGTGAAATCACCGAAACTGCTGCTACTGCTACTGCTATTGCTATTGCTACTGCTACTGTTACTACTATTGCTGCTGCTGCTGCTGCTGCTGCTGCTGTTGCTGCTGCTGCTAAATTTTGAAGTTACCGACCGAGGAGGTGAAAGAGGAAGAGGAAGGAAAGAAGGAGTGTGTTCCTACTGTTTTCGTGTGACAGAAAAAGAGAGAGAAAGAAAGAAACAATATATCTTCGATCGTTACCCTCTTAGCTAAGCTAGCTAGCTAGGAGATTGCTAAGCTAGGTAGCTAGCTGCTAGGTACCACCTAAACGCCTATTTGCTTGGTCATTCTTGGAAAAAGGAGGTCGAAAACTTGACTGTTTTTCTTTTCTCCCCATTTTTTTCTTCTCCTTTTTTTCTTTTCTCCCCATGGAAGATGAATCCTGAAGGAAGATGTAGGCCCTAAAGAAAAGGCCAGAGATCGCATCGACGTCGCCATTCGTCGGGATCGACGAGACACAAACAACGTCGAGGTAGTTAACCTAAAGAGAGTGAGAGAGGAAAAAGAAAGAAAGAAGATACCTTGAAGAACAAGAGAGAGAGAGAGAGAGAGAGAAAAAGAGAGAGAGAGATAGAGATAGAAGGTAAAGAAGAAACGACATCGTCTTCGTCGTCGTAACGGTTAGAAGAGATCGCCGTGGTGTTCCTCTCCTTCTTCTTCTTCATGGCCGTTGCGACGAGGAGCTTTCGGAGGAGTGCGTTTGAGAAGCCCCGAAATAGAGAGGTCTATTAATAGTTCGCGATATCTTCTTCTTCTCTTCTTCTTCTTCTTCTTCTTCGTCGTCTTCTCCTTCTTCTTCTTCTTCTTCTTCTGGATGCGTCTCGTGTGAACTTGAAGAAATACTGGAACGCAGTGTGTGGTCTTCTATAGGAACAAATATCCGTACGTATTATTATTACATTCACTATACGTTATTGTAACTAAAAGGAACGTGCCATATTGTAAATATATTCAATAATAAGAGAAAGAAAGAAAGAAAGAAAGAAAGAGAAAAAAAGAATATAAAGAGAGAGAGAGAGAGAGAGAGAGAGAGAGAGTTAGAGAACGAAAACGTATAAGAATGAGAAAGAAAGAGAGAAAGAGAAAAAGATAGAGCGAGAGAGTAAGAGTAAAAGAGAGAGATGAAACTTCGTCTTCGTCCTTTCCTCTCGTCATCGTACCGTCGTCGTCAACCCCGTTGCTTTCCTTTCCCCTCCCCTCCCCCCTTCCCTTCCTTGCGCCGCTTTTCCTCCTCCCCTCCATCTCCTGTCTACCCTACCCTACTCTACCCCCTCTCCTCCGCCCCACTTCGCTTCTCCCGTTCCTTCTCATTCGCCGTCACTACCGCCACCGCCACCGCCGTTGCCGCTACCACCGCCGCCACCGCCGCCGCCGCCGCCATCGCCGCCATCCACCTTTTCGTGGCCGTTGGCTCGACGACGATGACGATGAGGACGACGACGATACCAAACGAAACGAAACGAAACGTCGCGGAATGTCGCCCGAGTTACGAGTAAAATCATCGGTCAAGCCGACGGCGACGTTCAAATGTTTCTTCTTGTTTCTTCTTGTTCGTCTTCTATCTTCTCTCTCTCTCTTTCTCTCTCTCTTTCTCTCAGTCTGTCTGTCTTTCTGTCTCTCTCTCTCTTTTTGTTTCTCTCTTTCTTTCTATTCGTCGCTCGATATTTATACTATTTTCTTTAAACTATAACTTATACTTACGTCCTCTTTAATTTTATCCAATTATTTTCGCATTTTCTAAATCTTTTTGGGTGAATTTTCTTAGATGGCTTATTATTATTATTTTTCTTTTTACAGTGTAACGATGAAATTTATGAGATTAGGGACATTAACGTAATATGCGAGTTATTGTATTCGTGGATTTGTTTTTGTTTTTGTTTTTCTTTTTCTTTACGTGAATTTAGGATAGTTTAGTATGGGAAGAAAGATACTCTGGTTTAATAAAGCGTGTAATAATAAAGTTAATTGAATGGAAGTATTGTTTTTTTACTGTCTGAGTTTAGGATTAGTTGATATATTTATTATTGAAAGAGTGTCTTGGAGAAAGAAAATTTGAGTATTAAATTTGAGTATTATTATATATATTATATATATATTATCTTTCTTTTGTTGGATCTTTTTTTTGGTTATGTTCTTCTTGGATTTGTTTTCTAATTTCCAATAAGAAGATTGTCGAGGATTATTCATTTGGATTTAATTTTCTATACACACCTACATCTCGGCATCTGTGTAATTTGAAAGTTGTACAACTTTGTTATTTACATGTGCAACTTTCTTAACATGATAAAACTTTCAAATTGATTCTTCTTTTCATTTTCAACAAGAAGAGCATCGCGAATTCATTTCTATTTAATTTTCTCTAACTTTATGGTATTTTGAAGTCATACAATTATGTATCTGTACTTTTCAAAAGTATTATCACATTTTATTGCTTCAACATTAATTGTTAATAAATATAAATATTTAAATATATTTGTTAACCATACAAGAGAACTATATCTTTAATATATCTATTTATAGATACACACACGTACATAAGCAATTTAATTTGTATGTTAAAATGAAAAGAAAGTGAGGTTATGAATGGTTAAATCTTATTATGAGTACAAAAGACGGGAACTTTGAAACGATCGTAGTCGAATAGATATAATTATTATATGTGATAATAAATCGATGTTAAGAATTTTTAGTCATTAATATATTCGCGTGTTTTTAATATACATATTTTTGTGTTATACTTGTTTATTAAATACTCTAGCTATTTTTTTTCGATAGCGTGTTTTTATTAGAACGACATACACACACACACACACACACACATATCGAGCTGCTAGAAAGTGTAAATTTCGAAACTACGAAGGACAAATGTGTAACGAGATAGGAATTTTTATTGAAAAAGCGTTTAAAAGTATCATTGAGAGAGTCCCATTGTTTTATCAATAAAGTTTGATTTGTTGTAAATTGATACGCGTAAACGATTTCGATGAGAGAACAAAAATGTTCTGTTACTATTAATAAATAAATATTTTTCGGGGGTTCTTTTTCTCCTTTTTTTTTTCTTTTTAATATCGTATATAAAAATTATATAACGTGAAATTTATAACACACACACGCACACACACCAAAACGTATTATACCACGTAAAATCATACTAAATATAAGTAATGCTATGAGCAAATTTATCATAATCATAAATTTTTAATTTATAGTATAATGATACTAATATAACTTACTAAAACAGTTATACATTTGATATAATATATTTTAGTATAGTACTACTATAATATATTATAGTTATTACTTAGTATAATATAGTAAAAAGTGACGAAAGCTAGAGAGAGATATGGAGAAAGAAGACATTATTTCATAACTTTGCATTACTATCAATAACATGTTATCGAAGTTCTCTCGTAGTAAGCTGATAAGGATAATTATGATTCAGAGGTCAAAGAAGAAGAGAGTATAATTTTATTTTTTAAATTGCCAATTTTCTCTCTCTCTCTCTCTCTCTCTCTCTCTCTGTCTCCCTTTTTTTCTCTCATTCGTTTATTTCTCACTAATTATTGATTTAGGATGAACGCTCTCTTAAGAATTCCCAATGGTTTCTCGATTATTAATGATTATTATCTTTAATGTAGCTACATTGAATTATTTTATCATCGATCGGAACTATTTTTATTGATTTCGATCAATCAATAAGTAATAAAGGCAGAATAAAGTCATATATTTTATAGATTTTCGCCTGATTTCTTTTCCACGTTTTTTCTTTTTCAAAAAAACCAACGAAACGAAACAAAACACGATCGACGGCCATTTTTATGTTCTCTTCATTTTTATAAAATGGCGCCAGTATTTTGCCATCGTTATTTCTACTGTTTTTACGATATATTTTCTAATAAGAGATCAGTGAGCTATTATAACTTATTTTTTTTTTCGTCTTCTCTTAAAATTTCTTCTTGGTAAATCCCATATGATCACAAAAATATTGAAATGATTTTTTCGCTCGTTCGTTCAATCCATTTTTATGGCATACTTACAATAACAAGTTAGAACATTATTATTTCTTCTTTTTTAAAATCTTTTCTTAATGTTTCTTCTAAGATAATTAAAACATTGAAATTATCTGTATGTTTTCCCTATACATGTTCAACTTAGTAGCCAATAGGAATGACTGCGTTGAGAAATGTGGTTACTCGTTCGAGCTACTTCCGCTTTAAAAACTAGTAGTTATACACACACACACACTTGCATGTAAGCGACGGTCCGTCGGCAACACCATAAGAGAAAGAAAAAGAGGGAAAGAGAAAGAGAGAGAGAGAGAGAGACAGAGAGAGAGAGAAATATCGATTGAAAAGCCGACTTCACTCAACGCACTTTTTTATCTAATGAGAATATGACCGAACATATGATTTCGAATTTATAGTTTTATTATTATAATTATAATTATAATAATATTAATAATTATTATTGTTATCGTTATATATACATTATTATACGATTTAGTCAAGTAAAACTATTGTAATAAATTATTATCACTTATCTTCAAAGTATTTTGATCGAGAAAAACGTTTTGTTAGCGACGGCTAGCCAAGCCTAGTCTTTTTCATGGAAATATAGACTTTTTGTTGTACCAACAATTACGATTATGTAAGAAAGTTCGAGGTTCAATTTTAATATCTTTTTCTTTTCTTTTCTTTTCTTTTTCTTTTTTCTTTTCTCCTTTTTTTTTTACTTTCTTTTTCTGCGTTTTATTTCATGACAAACGAATGCAATATCTATTTTTATTCTAAGTGAAAAGAGGTATGATAATTGTCATACAAAAATATACATATGTGATTATGTTCAACTAGTTTTCGATATGATAAAGTTTAATAATTCAAGATTATTCAACTAGTATACTAATTCATGTATAAATTCAGTGTATAATTCTAATACTTCCTTTGTTTTCTTTTTTGTTTTTTATTCCATAACCGACATGATTGCAATATTTACTTTTATTCTGGCTAAATAAAAATTATAGATTACGGTAAAAAAATCTATGTTTAATTATCTACAATTAGTTTTTCATTCATATATGCATACCAAAGTAAAGTTCAATGTACAGTTTTTTTTTTTTAGTTTTTTTTCTCTTTTTTTTTGTATCTTATTTCATAATCTCCATGATTACAATATTTATTTTTATCTTGATCAAATAAAAATGATAATTTGGATATAAAAATCTGTGTAATTATATATGACTAGTATTTCATTCGATTAAGCTAAATAATTCTGAACTATTTGACTAGCATACAGAGGCAAAGTTCAATGCGTCTTATTTCATAACTGGCATGATCAGAATACTTATTTTAATTTTAGCCAAGGAAATATTACAGTTTTAATACAAGAATATCTTAAATTGTACATATATGTGTGTTTCTATAACTAGTTTCTGACTTATGATAAACCTAAATAATTCTATATATTATTCAACTGGCATACACAAAATACTTATGCAACATAATGTAGATATTGTACAACAGTCTTAGCTTTAGATATTTGTTCAGTTTTTATATTCTATTCTTTAGCTAACGGTTTAGAAACAAGCATAATAGCATTTTTTACTGTCTCTCACTCTCTCACTATTCTCTCATTCTCTCTCCCTCTCTCTCTTTCTCTCTCTCTCTCTCTCTCTCTGAGATAAAACCCAGGGTTCTTACATGAAATCGTACGACTTCGGCGTCCATTATTTTCTTTCTTCGTTATATTCTCATTCTCATTCTAATTTTTATTTTTATGTAAAAGTTTTCTGTGTAGAGATCATGGTTGAAACTATTCCAATAATGAAATATTCTAACATTTCGTTTGAAATTAGATTTGCATAACACAATTTATAGGACACGTTTATTTTTATTGGAATACTATAAATATATATGTATTATATATATATATTATATTACATATAATATATATAATATGTATTTATTATATATATAGTATTTAATATGTGAACTAAAATATGAGATATATAAATGAAAAGTTTTGTTTCAATATATATATTTTCTTGAATTCGTTGGCTTTCTTCGATTCATACTGGCGCTCAGCGTTGGCTACAGTAAAGCTTGGCCTCGTTCCACCTGAGTATGCACCATATGTCTCTCTCTCTCTCTCTCTCTCTCTCTCTCTCTCTCTCTCTATTTCCCTTTGTACATTTCTATACGTATAAATCCTCACTTGTACAAAAGTTATACATACATGTATAGTAATTTAATACAATAAAAAATTGTGTGTGATTGAAGTATTAAATATAACACACATTGATTATACTTTTTAGTTCAACAACAATTAGTTAAATAATAAGTAATAATTGAATAAAAAAAGAATTTTTTATTAAACAATATATACATATATTGTTTAATAAAAAATAATGAAACATATATCTTCTTTATTTCGTTACGATTAAAATTATGAATGAAAAATTTTCCTTTGAAATAATGGCGACTGATTCGTTATTTACACGTTTTATTATTTCTATTTTTACAATCGCTTGGATTAAATCGACAGATAGGTAGAGAAAAGTTTTCAATGAAAATATGTATACAAAAGGTAGGTTTGCACAGATATCGGATAAAAAAAAAAAAAGCTGAACTCTCGGCGGATCTTATTCGCTAACCTTACGTGATCGGTAATATTCGGTTCGGTTCGGTTAGTTTCCGGGCGTACCTGAATGATACACCGTGGTGTCTGGTAGGAGTGGTAGGTGGTAAGGGTAGAAGAGTGGGAGAAAGAGAGTGAGTGAGTGAGTGAGTGAGAAGGGTGGGGGGAAGCTCGGTACGGGCACACGTAGCTCGATGAAACAATCGGATGATGATGGCTCGTGATCGTCCAGGAAGTAGCATATTCGCAAGAAAAATTCTTTTCGTTTTTTTTTCTTCTTCTTTTTCCATTACAAATGGATCAACGTCAAGAGGAAATATGTAAGAATCGAATCACATACACACACATACAAAATATGCATTCCTTTTTATATAATCCATCTAGTTTTGGGAATGTGACTGTGGTACGTATTCTATGAATCCGTATGCATTGGATGACGTGTATATGTGATGTGTGTGTATGCGTGAACATATATAAATATGTATATAAACGTCATGGATGTAATTCGTAGCAACGCAGTCGCAAAATGAAGATACATACAATTCTTTCGTCTGACCTTGTTCTTCTCACTTGATATATGTACATGAACCTGTCTTGATCGTTGTTTTTTTTGTCTCTCTTTTTTTTCTCTTCTTTTTTTTTTCTTTTCCTTTTCTTAGGGGTTATAAAAATAATCCGTAAGTCTGTAGATTCTAAGAGTGAGTGAGCGAGAAAGATAGAAAGATAGAGATAGGCATAAATTGTTTGTCTCTCTCCTTTCGGTAACTACGTCGTCACACAGACACATATACAAAGTACAATCGTACGTGTACAAAAAGAGAAACATTTACTTACATGTATTATTCTGTATAATAGTAAACCAGAAAAAATATAGCGATTCATTTACCATGCGTCTGTACACATAGTTATCGCTTTGATCTTGAATTTTAAATTGAATTTGATCGAATAGATATTTACTGAATACGTGCGTATTATATATATACATGTCTCTTTCTCTCTCTTTCTGTCTGTCTGTCTGTCTCTTTTTTTCTGATGCAAGTTTCCTCGTAGAAGGAGAGGCGAAGCGTAGAAATGCACATTGAATCAATTGTGGAGTGGGGAGGAGTGGGGTAAGGGAAAGGTGTATCAAGGAGGGCGTTCGTGTTGTGAAGGGACAAAGTTTATTGAGGGGGAGGAATATATATATGCGCGTATATATACATATATCCTCCCCAATTGAATGCCATCGCGTACCACTTTTTCTCCAAATATTTTCATGAAAATTCTTTTATCCTCTCTATCTGTTGTAACGTTCTGACCAATTCTTAGATATACCGATGAGAGAGAAAAAGAGACAAACAATTACGTAAGAAGAAATTTTAATGAAATTCGTTCGATTTTGATAAAAGATTTCGGATTATCTAAAAGTTCGAGAGATTCGTCAAGTGATGACTCGTTGCACCTTATATTAATAGAATTTCAATTTGATTTTCGTAGCTCTTAGAGTTTTTGACGGAATTCCGAGAGATTCTCAAATGACGGATTCGTAACACCTTATGTTAGTGGAATCCAATATCGATTTTATAACTTTCAACGAAATTTCGAGTGATTCTCAAATGAGGATTCGTAGCATCTTATGGTAATGGAATTCAATCGAATTAATTGCACTTTGTTAATGGAATTCAATCGACTTTAGCAAAACATTTTGTAGCTTTCGAGATTCGAGAGATTCACAAATCGCGATTAATAGAGATTGATTAATGGAATTCGATCGATTCTACAAAAAACCTTTCGTAACTCACGAGATTTACGAGAGATTCTCAAATGTCCCGTTGGTATAACTAACACCTTATCGATGTAATTCAATCAATTTCAGAGTTTTCAAAATTCGAAGGATTCTCAAATGTTCTCCCGGTTCGTAGCACCTAAATGAAATTCAATCGATTTTGAAGTTTTACAAATTCGAGGAAACTCTCGGATGTACGATTCTTATCACCGTATCGATGAAATTCTGAATAAACTTTTTGAATGTTCAATATTCGAGAGATTCTTGAGACACGTCGGACATATATATATATATGCATATATATAGCATCGTAAGTCGTTAACAAAATCCGATGAAAGATGGCGGCAGCTTGTATGCATCAAAGCAACGAAACTGCATATGTGTGCATATGTGTGTTGTTTTCTTGTTTTCTTTAGCGTACTGTTTGAATTAGAGAAGGAAAAGAATATAGGGAAAGAGGAAGGAGATACGACGACGACTACGACGACGACGAAGACATGTTGATGTCGTCGAAGGAGGATGAAAAAAGGGATAGGAGATAATATGATAGGAACGTATGAGAGTATATGTGAAAGGGTGAAAGAGAGAGACAGAAAACAAGGACGAAGAGGTCACAGAGTTAAGAGGAAGAAGAAGAAGGATTGTTTGTAATAGTAGTAGTGGCGTTGAATGGATAAGCCGATGTTGGTGTGTCGTACAGTAGAAACGATGTGAGGGGGGTGAAGAAAAGAGAAGGGTAATGTAATGGTGACTATGTAGTTCGAAACGCAAGGACTGCGTCGTCTCGACAAACACCAGCAAGCTTCTGAGAAGGGGGTGTGCTTGCACCACGCTTGTTTACTTTAAGCCAGCCAATGGAGGACTAGGAATATCTTGGCTCGTTCTGTTGTACTCTTCGTTTTCTGTCTTTCCTCTTCCTTTCTTTCTTTCTTTCTTTCTTTCTTTCAGACTCAAGTGTGTTGCCCTTTTTGCCACAGTCTCTCTCTCTTTCTCTTTCTCTGCGAATAATTCTTACTGTTACTAAAATCGACCGACAAAAGATTCGAATTCTTATTCGATTCATAAATTTACTTGAACACAATGTTTTTATTTCCTGCAATTATGATTAATCCCTTTTCGAATATCTTTCCTTTTTATCAATGAATGTAATCGATCGTTCGAAGGAGAAAGTTATCGCAATAGATACGATCGATTGTTATACTTGAAAGTTTTGTTAATGTTACCAATTACTCGTTTGAATCTCCCGCCATTTTTTGTGTGGTAACCTCTTCGAGGAAAGAACGCAAAAATATTTACTGTACTACACATTTAGATGTTACTCTTCGCGTTGTCGTCGTCGTCGTCGTCATCGTCGTCGTCGTCGTCGTCGTCGTCGTCGTCGACGTCGACGAGTCGGCAGATGCTTCCTCGTACCATCGTTCCCACTGTTCAACAGATCGATCGACCTCTTTACCTCTGTGCGTGTATGTGTATATATGTGTGTGTGTGCGTGTATTCATATAAGAGCAACAGTAATAAAACTTCGTTTCTAGATTCCAACAAAATGTTTCATATTTAATACGCTTTTTTTCACCATGATATATGTATATTAGTATATAATATATGCATATAATATATAATTATGTACTTATATACTTTTTCTTCCTTTTTTGATGTTTTTTGGAACACGAAAGTGAAAAGACGTGAAAAAAGCAGTTCTTTGGATTCAAAATGCGCTCTTGTCACGTCCGCCTTTTTCTTGGTTCCTTTCTCGGTTCACCTGTCTCTCTCTTTCTCTTTCTCTTTCCGTCTTTTTTCCTTTTTTTTTCGGGACAAAAGTCATTTCCATTAAAATCGCTTAGTTTTGAAGAGGTTAAAGCGAGAAAACGGTGAGACTTTTTAACTTGTCGACTTTCGACTAGCCGAGTTTTATCCGAGGTTGAATAGAACTTTCTTTTGAGTATAATTATTTACTCTCTCTCTCTCTTTCTCTTTACTTTTCTTTTCTCATTTTATTTTTATTTCCTTTTTCTTTATATATATTATATTTGTATATATTATTCATAATATTTTTATTAACATTTTATATTAGAATGTAATCACAAAAATAATTCTATGTAGAAGTTGAGAAACATATTATAATCACTTTATTATTTTTCAAAATATGACCTAACCTATATTACTAACATCTATGTCGATAATAAGTAAAAATCTTTCTAGAGAGTAAAAGAAAAATATTTTCTTTTTCTTTTTATATATATATATATATATATATATATATATATAATACTTGTATTAAACTATGCATTTAATTCTTATTATTTGACGTATGTACATAATAATAATAATAACTTATATCGGAATAGATAATTAAGTAAATAATTTATATGATAAGAACAATCAATGTAAGTAAATAATAATAAAATTCGTCAATTCGTTGTAATAATTAATACAAACATAGAATAATTAAAGTAAATAATGTGTGATAATAAGTAATATAAATTACTAGTAATTAAAGCAAAATGATTATCGATAGTACTGCATTACCGATTGTTCGTATTGTTATAATTTTTTTTTTTTTTTATTGTATTTGAGAATGAACTAAGAGAGAAAGAGAGAGGGAGAAAGAGCGCATTATGAACATTATATAAAGAGGAAAGTGTACCCAGGACTCTCTGCACCGTCTGGGCATTAATTAACAAGTGCCGAAGCTCAGTTCACTGTACCGAGCGACCTTGCGTTAGTGCGCTTGCGTGCGAAATATATAAACGATGCGATTAGACGACGAACGCGTTCGTAATTAGACTGATTAGACGTTTTCTCTCTTTCTCTCTCCTTTTTTTTTCTCTCTCTTTCTCTCTCCCTCTCGCTTGAGTCGTTTCAATTTTATACGCGTATGATCATATCTGTTAACCTCTTTTACGTATACAAATTTCAGCTGTTTAGTTGCACGATTAAATATATAAATAAAAGAGAAAATATTTTCTTTTTATTTATTCTTTTTTTATTTTAATTTTTTTTTTTCTTTCGTTGCAGGTCTAATCGAAGGAGACGTGGCTGCTCGAAGACCACGATGGAAGGATTTTGAAGGAAGACGGAAATAAAACAAAACAAAAAAAAATGAAGACACTCTCTCTCTCTTTTATGAAATTGAAGATTAGAAGAAGTTCCGAAGATGGTTGTGTTGGATTGTTTAGAAAAAAAAGGAGAACGTGATTCTTGTTTGTAAAACACTTACGATTACCGATCGAGCGGTATTTTGAGTTGGAAGGAAAAAAAAGAGGGGTTGGAGGGATATTATTCCGTGGAAATTCTCATTCGAGTTTAAATTTAAAACGTAGATCGTTGCCACGTCAAATGCCTGCAGACAATGATGGATCATACGCAGGACACTTTGAGAAACGGGCAGTGGTGGAGATGAAAGTGGACTATCGCGAAGAAAATATTCGCGATAACGAACAAACAACTTTGGTATCGATCGATGATTCTCCTATGGTTAGTTGAATCGATGAAATTCATTTAGAAATTCTTTCGTTACGATTCCGGGCACGATTCTCTCTTTTTCTTTCTTTCTTTTTTTTCTTTATTAATATAGTGAACGTTGTTTGATCCGCATACAATTACCGACGGTCGATATTATTATCTTCTTATTTTTAACGATGTATATTTTCTCTCTTTCTCTCTCTCTCTCTCTCTCTCTCTCTCTCTCTCTCTCTCTCTCTCTCTCTCTCTCTCTCTCTTTCTCTCTCTCTCTTCGAATTTATTTTCGGTTAGATTTTCAATTATATACCAGTGAAATCCATAGTATATTATTTATATTGGTACAGTTATATTTGATATGGTATAATTAGTAATACACTAATAATATTACTAGTTACACTATACTAAATATTAAAATAATATAAATAAATATTATTTGTAAACGCGATGCTGCTCACGATTAATACAATCTCTTTTTCTTCATCTTCTTCTTTAGATTCTATCGCCATATTGAATTTTTTTTGATATTGTAGACTTTCTCGATTCTAATTAATCATCATCGATTCTAACCTAACATCTCCGAATTTTTTCATATGAAACCAAAGAAAGTAAATTTCGTCGAAAAGATCTTTTAAAAGAAGGAACGAACGAAAGGTCAGAGTCCGGTCGTAACGAGAACGCATCCGTTCATCCAATCCGATCCGATCCGATCCGATCCGGACCGGTCCGGTCCAGTCCATCCGTTCGTCAGTCCCCTCTACGTAAAAAAGTCGGAATCCTTCGAATATTTGACATATATATGGTGGATCAAAAGTTATTAGATGATTTTTAAAAATCAATTACTCTTTATCGAGACACTTTTTTAAAAGCTAGACATTGTTTTATACTCTGAAAAAAAGAAAAGAAAAATAATAGTTAATCTCGAGAAAGAATAAAGGATTTTGAAAAATTGCATAGTAACTTTTGACAATCCAATCCGTTCCTCTACGATGACAGGACGTTGTATCGACGACGATCTTCGTAGGCTGCTTTTCTTCTCTTAATTCCTTTATATATATATATACATATATATATATGTGTGTGTGTATGTATATATGTATGTATATATAGGATATATATATTTAGGAAATTAGATTTTTTTCTTTTTTTTCCATATTTTCCCTTTAGAAATCATTGGAGGAGGCGGTGGTACCGGTGGAAGAACGACAGCACACAAGGAATACTAGAAGAGGGAGATAGAACGATGTTACGAGTAATAGTAATAGTAATATTAGTGTCGACGATGATGACGATGACAATGGTCATTAATACGTGACACACAGTGCCGGTTCTCGCGTGTGGGTGTACCCGCGGGTTAACGTGTGCAACCGTGATCAGTGAAGAGAGCATAGATATATATATACATAAATATATATATATAAAAATATAAAAAGAAAGGCAGAGAAAAGAAGAAGAGTGTAAAATCGGACATACAGTGAGTGAAACAAACGACAAAAAGAAAGTAATTGTTGAAGAAGAAAAGAAAAAAAAGAAAGAAAAAAGTTATAATAGTAATTATAATAATAATAATAATAATAATAATAATAATATTAATAATAATAATAATAATAATAGTAATAATAATAGTAATAATAGTAATAATAATAATAATAAATAGTAATAGTAATAATAATAATAAAATAATAATAATAAAATAATAATAATAATAATAATAAAATAAAATAAAATAATTACGACCGAAGGGTTTGTTCGATGTGAAATAAAGTTAAATAGTAAAAGACGTGCTGTAGTAGTAGGGGTAATGCAATGGAGTAGCGTGTGTGGGTTTTAAAAAGTGGAAAATCAACAAAAAATTAAAAAAAGGGGGAAGAAGAAGAAAAAAAAATAGAAAAAAATCTTTCGTACCTTCTTCTTCTTCTTCTTCTTCTTTTTCTTCTTCTTCTTTTTCTTCTTCTTCGTCTTCTTCTTCTTCGTGCATACGTGTGGGGGGGTGGGTGTACGCATACATATGTATAATACGTGCGCGTATAAGTGCGTGATCGCGCGCGTACACGTACATAATTTTCACTCGAGACTTAAACGGTGAATTATACTACCACTTCGCTCAAAGAGAATCAGCCGACACTCGTGGGGGAAATTCGAGGAGATCCGGCGGCCTGCCTTCGACAGCTGACGTCATTACTGGTGAGTATTGAGACTGTAAGGCCATTGACTATACACACGTTCGTAAAAATCATCAATCATTATAGATTTATTAGTTAGAATTTTTTTTATTTCGAGAGGGATGAACAAGGGACACGGAATGATTTATCATAAAATCATTGATATCTTTTGTTATTATTATTAATATTATTAATTGTTTTTATGATTTTTTTCATATTTTTTCGTTTTATCTTTTTTTCTCTCTCTCTCTTTTTTTTTTTTTGGTTCTATGATGAAACGATAAAATGATAAAAAAAATGTTATCAACGATGCGTCTGAGTTGATAATTTTGAATCATAGCTCGATAATGGCGGATAAGACATATGGATGTAACGTAATCGGACTGTGTGTGTGTTTGTGTGTGTGCATGTATGTGTATTGTACTTGTTGCATAAACACGGGGTGTATCACACTCTTCGAGGATAGATAATTATTATCTGTGGTGTAAAGGACGAGAAAATATAAACAGCTGTTTCGGATTGCAGGTGTATAGAATTTATCGATAAATCGTGTAGGTCTTGTTATATAGTTTGATATCGACGGTCGATAACCTTAAAAGTGAAAGATAAGAACCTGGTAAGAAAAAAAAAATATATATAGCTGTAATAACAACGTTCGTAGATGAATCATTATTTTCTTATTTTTCTCGTAACGAGAAATTCAAGAGAAAAAAAAAGAACTCGTTCGAAAGAAATCGTTAGAAAAAATTATTCGATAAAAACCATTAGAAAAGATGATTCAAAACGGAAACCATTCGAGAAAAAAAAATCATTGAAAAAGTTACCAGGAGAAAATTATTCAAAAGATTCATTAAAAAAGAGTCCATTAGAAAGAGGCATTTGAATCAATCGTTAGAAAAAAATTATATATCTTCGATGAATTTCTTTTTTTTTTCACGTTAAATGATTGCAATTCTTTTTATTTACGTATTATTTTTTTTGTATAAATAAATAAGCTAGTCATCATCGATGTTCCATTTTTTTTTTTCATACGTATATCGTATATATTTCTAAACAGTTTCTAAAAGTACGAGTACACTGCGAGCACGCATTCGCAACGAAGGCATCCGTCGGTCGACGTTCAAAGGCGGTCGTGGCTCTACTAATGACGCGTAACCAAGGAGAATATGTGTGTGCGTATGCGTGTGTATGTGTGTGTGTGTGTACAGATATGTATAAAAGGATAAGCTATATATACATACACATAGGGTGAGCCAAAAGTTTCTAAGCGACTTTAAAAACGTATTACTCTTTTTCAAGACTTTTTAGGTTAATTTTTTTTTTCTGATTGTAAGAGCACAAGTTTAAAAGTAAAGTCCTAAAAGAATGGCGTCTGAAAAAAGAGCAATTGATTTTTGTAAAATCATCTAGGAACTTTTGGCTCACCTTGGAATTTTTTTTTGCCTAACCCTTTATATAAAACTATCGTGTATGTGTACGCGTGCACACAGATTTACATACACGTACGTACGTATTCGCTAGTGCAATTTAGTTATACGTATTCGTTGATGCATCTCGGTTATATAGCGTGCATATATCTATATATATTGATATAGATATAGATATATTCGTTGTGATGTTTTGATGGTGCAGCTCGGTGCAAGTTGGTGCAGTCACCTCGGTCCAGTAGTTCTGCTTTAATCCAAGAGCATACCATTTCATATAGATGTAATATTTTTACATACTTACGCATCAGAGATCTACCACGTTTCATTTCTCTTTTATTCTTTTTGATCGATATTTACTGTATTTTTAACAATGCGAAACGAATATTCACACATCATTTACTAACTGTCGATACGTATAATTATTAACTTATATCGATTTTAAATGTGTGTGTGTGTGTGTTTGGGCAAAAATTTCCTGTGATTTTACAAATCAATTAAATTCTTTCGACTTTTATTCTTTTTAGGATAATCTTTCTTTTTTCTTTTTTTTTTCACATTGTAAATCAACTTTAGGTACCTTAGGATCACCTTGTGTGTGTGTGTGTGTATGTGTGTGGTGAAACTGTGACAGCTCTTTTTATTATCTTTAGTGTAATTGCAACATACATGTGTTTGTGTCTGTGTGCGTAGAAATGACGATTGGAAAGTTTGCGCGCAATAAAGCAATCAACAATGATCACAATGCACAATCAGCAACAAACAGTTGATTAATTAATTGTGACTCATGTAGTTTTCTTTTGTTTCACTTTTTTTTTTTTTTTTAATGGATGACTAATATGACAATGTTTTTATATGATATTTTTTTATATAGATTATGTTTATGAACATATAAATTGGAAATATTTGGAAAATTGTTATACGTCTTGCCATTTAATGATGATGATGATGATAATGATTATTATTATTATTATTATTATTATTTTTATTTTTATCGTTTTTATTCTTTTTGCTTTTTGACTATTTATCTATTCGTTTTATCGTCACTACGTTATCCCCATACGTCGTAGCACATTGGAATTTCTAAACTCAGAGTAGTAGTTCTCACGATGCTCTCTGCAATGCAGCAGTCCTTGCTGCTGCATTACAAGCGTCAACTTTGAGAACGTGCAAGCATCACATCTCTGCCCTCCTCGCCATTTTGAAGTCTGAGCGCGCGCGATTCGACTTCCTGGGAAAAAAAAGTTGCTAGAATGTGCATATACTTACAGTATGTAAGTACGTTTGTGTGTAACTGAATCCTTTACGATTCCATGTAACTTTTTAATTACACATTCGTATCAATGATTATTAGTTACAATACTTATACATACATATATATAGTATACTACATATGTTGAATACAATAACGTATTTACTAATAAAATACTAATATAATATGTACTTAGTACATATTATATTTTTATTACACAATACTAATCATATATATTTTATACATATAAAAGACTTTGCATTGCACAACAATATGTTGAATACAAAACAGAAGTGTATAATATATATTGAATAAAATACATTAATATATTATTCTAACAGTATGTTATTAAGTACAATATTTTAACGCATACGTCTGATTGGTTTGTTTCAGTACACAATGCGCTAGGGGTGATGGAGACAGTGGGCAAACAGGTCCAGGTAGTGAGTGGACTGGGGGTGGGGGGCCCAGTGGGCCCGGTCGGCCCAGTGGGGGGAGACCTGCACCACCATCACCATCCTCACCCCCATTCGCATCCACCGCACCCGCACTCCCACCCCCACGGTCATCCCCATGGGAGTCACGGGCATTCTCTCGTTGGCGCTACGTCGACGGGCCCTGGTAGGGCTCAGGCTCAGCCAGCGGTCTCGCATAACCAACATTTGCCATCGAGATCCACTCCCGTACAAATGCACAGGTATGCCAACGTGAAAATCTAATAATCTCTATCCCTCCCCCCTCCTCCCTCCCCCCTCTTTCTTTTGCTTTCCAATAAAAATTCTCATATTTCATCTAACATCTAACAGTATAATAATTCTATACTGTATACATTTTATCTCTGCTAATTAATACATTATCGTTATTACGTATTACAATAATCTGGAATAATCTGGATCATGAAAAAAAAATTATAGTTTCATAGTTTCACGATGTCTTCTCATTTCTCTGTGTATAATGGATTTATATATAATATCTTCTTCGATTAGGGACTCTTAGTTTCTTGTTTGAAATTTGAAATCTAACTTTGTAGCAACGATCACGGTGTCCTCATGGTCGTGGTCATGGTCATGGAATTTCCTCATCGTTAAGGAAATTTCTTGGTTAGATTCATCAAAATCTTGATTCACTAGTTGCTCTCGTTTAGAAATGAAACGTTCATTGTCAACATTAACGACTGTTTTAGAAAAGTTTAACTATTATTAATATTATCGTTGTGGGATCATTAGATAAAACAAGTATGTATATAGATTGACTAAGTAATCAAATTCGTGCGACCTTGATACGAAAAAGTTCAAGCGGAGTCGCTGTCGACACAGAGAGAGAGAGAGAAAGAGAGCAGCAGCAGAGTTAGGCGCCACTCGACATACGAACACAGTATGCGTGCATATGTTGTTGCATGTAGTCGACCCAATAGGTAATAATAAATGTAGCGACGATTAAAAAAAGGTCTGTTCATTTTTAAACGTGGTCGACACATACATATACACACATCAGTCATTGAAAATCTTTTCTGTATCTACGCATTTGGCTGAATTTCGAGAATCGTGTCGTATTACTACTAACATTATTTTTATGTGTGCAGTAGTAGTGAGTAGTAGTATTGTACTTCATGTATATTACGCACACTGTACGGTACATGCGACAATACACTATGAAATGAGTGAGTGAGTGAGCGAGAGAATGAGAGAGGGAAATAGATAAGAGGATAGATAGAACAGAACTTTGTGTGAATTGTGACCTCGAGATTTGGGATTTGTGTGGTTGTGAAAAGTGTGAAGGGAGGGGAGTGTTGATGAAGTAAGGTGAAGAAGTGGAAGAGAGAGAGGGATGGCGCGTGACATAGAAGGAGGGAACAAAGATGGTGGCGGCACCAAAGGAGTAGTAGAAAGAGTGGGGGTCTCGAGAAAAAAAGAAAGAAACGAGCCGATCCGAGGCGAGCCGAACCGAGCCGAGCCGAGCTGAGTCGAGCTGAACCGAACCGTGCCGAGCCGAGTAGACCCGAGCCGATCCGAATCGAACATCGGCAAGCTCGTTGGAGCTAACTTACTAATTCGACGTGTATGTATGTGCGGCGACACACATATGCGTATGCGTGCTTGCGCATGGTGCGCATGCGCGCCACGCTTTCTCGCCGCTACTGCTACCTGTCGATTCTAACCTCAAACGTCAACGTGTGCAACGTTGATCTTTCATTTCGCGTAACATCCTGAATTAACATCGTGATTCGCGCGTTTTTTTACCGTTTAGAGAGGAGAACGGAGATAGACAGGGAGAGAGAGAGAAACAGAGACAGAGATAGACAGACAGAGAGAGAAAGAAAGAGAGAGAGAGAGAGAGAGAGAAAAGATAAAAAGGAACAGAGAGATAAACACAGAAAGAGAGGGAGAGAACAAGGGAGTTAACTTTCAAAATAAAAAAAGGGGAAGTGCTACGCGAGATTGATTTGGTGATAAAAGAAAAGAAAAGAAAAAGAGGAAAAAAGTAAAGTCAGAAGGAAGAGGAATTGACATAGGCTTGCTGGATATACATACATATATATATCCTATTGGGCGATGCGCCAGGAAAGAGGAAGAAGAGAACGACCGCGAAAAGAGGTGGAAGGGATCTTTCAGAGAGTCGAGGTTATGACTCGGCCCGATGAAGTAAGTCACACGCGGTTTATTTTCATTCTTGCCGGTTCCTTCGACGGGAACATTTCTCTCTGAAAATAATATGAAATAAAAATTAGAATTAGTCTCGGAAATGAAATCTAATTAATAGAAACGAAATATATATATGATAATAGGATATATATATATGATATATAAGATGTGTATGTATATGTATATGTATATATATATATATATATATATATATATATATATATGACTCATTCTTTTTTGGAAGATTAAGGTCATAGATTACGACGATTGTAAAATGTCAAATCCGAAGAATCTGAGAGAGAGAGAGAGAGAGAGAAAGATTAGTCACCAAAATCACGTAGTTTTCTTCCATATTTCATTCTATAGGTTAGAAAATTGTGTCTATAAAAGGTTCAATAAAACTTCACCAAAAATCACCAAAATTTTCTTAGACATTTCTTTTTATAAATTAGAAAATTCGAAGCATTATTTTCTTTCTCTTTTCTTTGTTTCTTTTTTTTTCAAAACTTCTTCAAAACTTGATTTTTCACTCTCCTTCACATTAGTCGTGACTTTCGGAGATTATTTACCAAACAACGTAGTAAAATGTATATGTGGGTGTTGCGCATGCGTAGAACAAATGAAACCCTCGAACGCGGGAAAAAGGTTAAGATATCGAGAGAGAGAGAAAGAAAGAGAAAAAGAGAGAGAGAAAGAGAGAGAGAGAGAGATAGAGAGAGAGAGAGAGAGAGAGAGAGAGAGAGAGAGAGAGAGAGAGAGAGAGAGAGTAACGAACGATTCTCTATCTTTGTTAGAACGCGCGTTGCGTCGTCTACCTTATATATACATATATACGCTTGTGAGAGACTCGTGCGTGTATATAAGAATAAGTGTATTTACATATATATATACACACACACACGTGCATATATGAGTGTGCGTGCATGAATATTGTTTGTATGGAGGAGAACAGACCGTCTGGCTGGCTTGCGTGGGAAAAGTATGAGGAAGGAGTGGGAGGGGTCGCGACGAGTGATAGGTGGGGAATGAGATGGTCAGTGGAGAGGGTAGAAGCGTGACGAAGACAAGGATGAGACATGATAACGGTTCGATTCGATCGTTCGTCTCCTTCTCTCCTTTTCACCCGTTACTATCTTCGTTCCACAGAATACATATATACACACATTCACACATGCATACATATCGAGAATAATCGATTTCAATCGAAAATAGAATGCATGAGATTTCCTTATCGACCATTCGAATTTTTTTCTGATTCGTCGTAATATTTTTCGATATTCGACGAAAATTTCCATACATTTCTAATTACGTTTAACTTATATGATTCATGGTATGAATTAATCTAATTAATTAGCCTAATTTTGTTAGATAAACAAGTGCTTGAATGTTCTTACGAATCTTTCTCTCTCTCTCTCTCTCTCTCTCTCTCTCTCTCTCTCTCTCTCTCTCTCTCTCTCTTTTTCTTTCTTTAATGAAGTTTTTATGCTTGTGCGTGCCGTGCGTATCGTGCTTGCGTTACTTTTGTTATTTGAAGAATTCTAATTTAAAGAACGTATGAAAATTTCTATTGATTTTTGATTTATTTGTTAATAATAATAATAATAATAATAATAATATTATTATTATTATTATTATTATTATTATTATTATTATTATTTTCTTTTATGAACAAGGTTATTCATATAGGTTATTATGATACGATTAGTATGACGATGTTGATTAGAATTGTATTAAGGTAAACACGTCTGTTGTACTTTCATACGAGTTCGGAAGTTTCGTTTCGTTTTTATTTTACTTTTTTTTTTTGTTTTAGATTTGAAGAACGTTTCTAAGAAAAGTTCTATAGATTTTTTTTCTTTTTCTTTCTCGAGCATATTTCCTTGCATAGGTTATGATACAATTAGTATGAGGATGTGATTTGTTTTTTCTTTTTTTTTCTTCTTTGTTTTTCTTCTTTTTTCTCGAATGATCGTCGTGTTATATCGAACGATGCACAACGATGTATTTACGTAACGCAACAAAAATATATATGTGTGTGTATATACGTATATTATATATATAAGCGTGCCATTTCTCGGTAGGGTATAAATACGGACGTTGATCTGCGGAACAGAACGCACTCACAATTTTAAAACGTTTCTCTCTCTCTTTTTCTCTCTCTTTTCTTTCCTTCTTCCTCGTTTAATATATAGTAAGCTGAGAATTTGTAAGATAGTCTATATATATATATATATATATATGTCTATATATATATATATATATATAAAGAGATGTAAGATGTTTCATTTATAACTTAACTTATAATATGAATTCGATCAACGTAATTAATGTGAAGAATAGTAAAAAATAGTTCATTTATGTATATTATATTTATTCAATAATGTTCAAATTTGAATAAAGAGGTTAGGTTTAATACCTATTAGTTTAAACAATGTATAAAATGTTTGACTTATCGCGTGGACATATATATTTAAAAAAAAGAAAATTACGTTCTATTTGGAAGAGGTTAGGTTTAATGTTGCATACATTTGTTATATTTATATATTGGAAATGTAATATTATTGAATTTTATTTATTTTTTGTGGAACACTGTTAATAATCTTGTGTTCTGATGATCTAGAAATAAGAGAAAAAGATAGAAAAGAAGATACAGAGAGAGAGAGAGAGAGAGAGAGCGAGTGAGCGACAGAGAGAGATAGAGAGAGAGAGAGAGAGAGAGAGAGAGAGAGAGAGAGAGAGAGAGAGAGAGAGAGCGAGTGAGCGACAGAGAGAGATAGAGAGAGAGAGAGAGAGAGAGAGAGAGAGAGAGAGCGAGTGAGCGACAGAGAGAGATAGAGAGAGAGAGAGAGAGAGAGAGAGAGAGAGAGAGAGAGAGAGAGAGAGAGTGAGGCCAGTGACGGTGCAAGGGGAAGATGGCGGTAATCGCGGAAACGTCGGCCATTCTGACCGTAACAAGGCAGGAGGTTAGGTTAATGGTACAATCTTATTGAAACTCGTTTCATAAAGAAAATCATTTTTCATGAATATTGCAAAATCGACTTCTCCCATTTTACTTTTTTTTCTTATTTTTCTATAATCCTTGTTTTCATACGTTTATTTTGGTGAAAAACTAAAATAAATAGCAGGAAAAAGAAATATTGACGTGTAGGGATATCTAGAAAAACATTATACTATGTAATTAAGATGATGATCGCATAGTTTGTGGTATCTTTACTTATCGACTGACTAAGCGTACGTGTCTGTTTAAAAGTAGGCGAGTAAGCATGCAAGTGAGGAGGAAGAGGTGGAAGAGGAGGAGGAGGAGGAGGAGGAGGAGGAGCAGGGATGAAGGGGGGAAGGTATAATTTGTCGCATGTGAGGAGGAGCAAGTTTGATAGAAGTTACTTCATCTTCTATTTTTCTGCTTATTATTTTTATTTTTATTGTTTTTTCTCCCCTAGTAAATTGCAACGCGATGTCTTGGAAATTATATTTGTTTATTTATTTATTTATTTATTCATTTTTTATTTTTTTTTGTCTGCAAAAATATACTAAATTTCGTTTAACATATGTATGCAGAATGATTAATAATAAATCGATATGTATTATGATCATATATAGTATATTAGTATCAGAATATCTAATCTACCGAGATTAGAATCTATCAAACGGAACGAAATTAAATAGGCCAAAGTCAATTGGAAGTTTCAACAAAAAAGTTTGAATAAAAAGATATTTTTTTAATGGTTATTAAAGAGATTGATAAAGGAACTTTCATAACCATTTTATCCGAGTAGTTCGTATGGAAGGAGCGACGCGAAATTCAAAAAGAGAACAAATAGGAAATTAAAGAGAAAAGAAAAAAGAAGAAAAAAAAAAAGAAAAAAAAAAAGAAAAAAAAAGAAAATAAGATGTCGATCTCGAATCGTGTTTTCCGCAAATCATAATACGCGAGAGGCGTGGGATTTAATCGAACTGGGCAAAGTCAAGAAAATGAGCTGTGAAGAAATTCACGGAAGTGGCGATGGCGAAAGGGGTCTTTAAAACTAATGCAGAGAGAAGAAGAAAGGTTATACGTATTTGTGTTGATGTTATTACTGCTGGCTGTGCTGTTGTGTTGCTGCTACTTATATGTGTGGTGGAGGTGAATATGTGTGTTAGTAAGGTGAACATAGGAAAGACAGTTAGGTAGATAGGTTAGGTATGCAGGCGAATGAGTAGCAAGGAAGCAAGCAAGTTTGAAAGCAAGACGAAAATGCGTGGTCGTATGTGTGTATATGTGTATATGTCCCTGGAACTTCCGGCTTATATTCATAATCTCTCTCTCTCTCTCTCTCTCTTTCTCTCTCTCTCTTGGTCTCTTTTTCTCTCTCCCATACGTTGAAAACGTCTTGATACAAAGCAGAGCGTGCGCGTAGAGTATCAGCAACAGTAACAGCAATAGTAGTAACAGCAACAGCAGCAGCAGGCAGTAGGCAGCATCGGCCTTATCGACTTTAGCTCGCGCGCAAAAACAAGTCCGCGAACCAGGTGAAGCATGTGCGCGAAGGTCTTAAGACTTCGTTTCACGAGGAGACTCCACCTTAAGACTTATAACAACAGGGTTTCTCAACTTAATAGTAATTGATCGATGATTATAATTCATCGATCGAGCATCAAAAATTCTTATCGATTGTTAGGTTTTTTTTTTACGTAATTTGTTATTTTATATATTTTGTTGTTGTAGTAACTATTCATTGTTATTTCATACATATACATGCATATACATTGTATTCAGCGGGTATATTTTTTATCATCATCTCTTAAATTTTTGCTACGCAATATATATATTATATATTTATTATTTTTTTTTTTTCTTTAGACCAATAAAATGAATAGGTTAAGATTACCATCCGTACATTGAAAATCGAGAACCGCTGGAATTTACGAAATTACTTTTTTTTTTGCGACCGGATTTCGAACTCGAGCCGACGGATCTGTAAAAAGCACGCCTACCTTCGCGCCATTCGTATATGACCAACTTCACGATTTTCTTATTTCTCTCTCTCTCTCTCTCTCTCTCTCTCTCTCTCTCTCTCTCTCTCTCTCTCTCTCTCTCTGTCTCTCTTTCTCCTCTCTTGCACCATACTTCACGTCAGTCGTACACCAACCTCTTCTTTCATTCTTTCTCTTTCAAAAGCCTTGTAGCCTGCTTTAAAGCTAATATTTCTCAAAAGTTAAATAGTCTAAACTTTCCGTCGGATCATGGAGAACAATAATACAAAATTTCATCTAGATTGGAGGAAAATATAGTAAGAATATTTGAGAAATTACAAATATGATAAAATATGGCTAATTATATTATTAATTATTATTACTCTAAGTAATGTTTCTATATTAGGTAGAGTATATTATATAGGATACTAGTATGATACTAAGTTGTACTACTAATATTCCAAAGAGAGAGAAAGTTACTTTTCTGTTACACTGTGTTAGTATTAATTAGTACTACACTGATACTAGCAAATATAAATAATTTCTATGCGTGTATACTAACGTCTTTTTTCTTTTTTTTTTTTTTTTAGCATACTACAATGTTTTTATAGATAGCTCAAAAAATTAGGTTATAAAAGGTTAAACGTATTACTCTCTTCAAAGTTTTACTTCCATTCTTTATTTTTAGAAAAGAAAAAAAACTAATAACTTTCTAGTAACTTTTTTAATCCATTCGAGTTCGTTTACAATCTACTTACATGTAACTTGAAAATATGTTTCAATCTAACCTCGTAATTTTCTTCTTTTCGATTGGTTAGAATGATAATTCATGTTGAATTCTATTGGTGTACATGTCTTACGTCTTTTCGATAGATCGAACTTTCATATTTATATCATTTGTCTTTTCATTTTCCTATAAGTAAAAAATATATATATATATAATGTCCCAAAAAATTTGTGTTAGGAGCATATTGAAAGAAAATAGCTCCCAAATAATTCAGTATGATTAATTTTTTATCATGTAAGAAAAAAAAAAGATACTTTTCCCCTTTTTTTAAATTTTATTAAAAAGTTGTTTTATAATGTATGGAATTTTATCTATACGTTTTTGAAATATGGGTAAACTTTGGAATATCCTTTTCTCTCTGTCTGTCTGCTGTTGTGTGTGTGTGTATTTATATATAGATGACCCTTGGCGTATAAGTGTGTGTGCTATGTATACAGTATGTATAGTATCAGAAATTGTCTACTTAATAATTAAAAAGGTTCGAACACTCCTATTTCGGCCATCTTTATTTCGGTCTTTCTCTTCCCTGTGACAAATTAATAATCTTTCACTTAACTTTATAAATATATACATACATATATATATATATATATATATATATATATATATATATATTCGTTGTTGACCCCAAAAACCAATTTTCTTCATATTCGTTTTAGTCCTTATCTTATTTTATAACTTTTATTCCACTTTTAGTAACTACGTGATACGAAAATATAATTTATTCTTTTTTATTTTTTAATCCCATATAACCTAATTTTTTCACATTTACAAAAGAAAGTAATATAATATAAAATTAATACTATAAGTATTAATACTGTTATAATATAGTATTATTTAGTATACTAAATCATATAAATATTAATACTGATAATATATATATAATAATATACTATATAAAAATATTAATACTAATAATATTCCCTTTCTCTCTTTCTCTCTATATGAAAATATTCAATATAATTAATAATAATAATAATAATAATAATAATAATAATAATAATAATAATAATAATAATAATAATAACAATACTAATTAAATCTTTAAATAAATTTTTATTTCTTTTCTTCTTTTTTTTTTTTCTTTCAAATAATTACATCTTTAAATAGCATCTATAAAAAAACAAAATAACAAAGAAGAATAAAAAAGAAAAAAAAAAAGGAAAAAAAAAAAGAAATACATTAATAACAGTCCAAAAATATCTCAATAATTAGTTCTATAAAATCAACGAAATAATCTTATTAGATATTATTAGGTATCATTAAGAATTCGTTTTTATTAATGAAAAAGTTTCACTGAGTTTTCGAAGGTACAAAGTTTTCATTTCCTCTTTCACATTGATTCCAGAGGTCCCGTTTTATGTAAGCTGCATGGCCCGCGTTTGTATGCAACGTTACATAGAGAGGTCTATCGATCCTAACGCGTCTCCCTTATTTATCCCCCTTCTACTCTCTCTCTCTCTCTCTCTCTCTCTCTCTCTCTCTCTCTCGTTCTCTCTCTCTCTTTCTCTTTCTCTCTTTCTCTTTTTCGCTCTCGTTCTCTCGTTCTCGTCCTGCTTTGTAAACTATATATATATATATATATATATATATATATATATATATATATGCGCTAGAGCGTACAGCTGTGTTTGAGTTTTCCTATTTTCATGTCCACGTTTCGCTTTCTTCTCAGTATCGATCAACCAAAGCCAACACGTCGACTAAGGAAGAACTCTCGTGGCTCTCGCATCGTTATGTTGTTACCATAAAATTTTCCCCCGTAAGAGTTGCGATCCAATTGAAAACTTATTTGATGCTCACATATCGCATTTCCTAACGCGATCGAACCGTAAACTCATCGTATATAACATTATTTATTACCCTATGAGAATTATGATTTCGTTTTCGAAAAAAAAAATATATATATATATATAATCGTATAATATTCTTGGCATTTTTTCTTCTTTCTTCTCCTTTTTCTTTTTTTTTCTTTTTTCATATTTTATTGAAACCCACCCATCTCTCCACGTAAGAAAAAAGCCAATTCCAATTGAAAATTTCTTTTTATATCATTTTCTTTTTCGGCATCATATATTTATTTTGAGAGTTATGATTTAGACATTTGTTTGGTATTTTTTAAATTAGATTAATAAAAACATTTTTCTCTTCTCTCCATAAAATGCAACTTAATTGAAAATATTTATATATGTTATTATTTGGTATGATATTGTGGTTTTTTTTTTATAGTTTTTATGGTTATTATATCTTTTGAAAATTATGATTTCGTTCATGGTGTTTGTACATTTTACTTTACGTGATATGGCGTTTGTGTGTGTATTGTTAATAACATTTTGAAGATAAAATCAGTAATGTCTAGTCATATGTCGTGGAAATATTTAGTACTTTTTTTAATCCTTATCCTCTTAGGGATATGACCATAGCTCGATGGTCGTCGTGTCTTCTCTAGCTCGTTAGAAAAAGAAAGAATAGATACAGGAGCAGTAACGTATATCGAAGAGTAGTGGTGGGGGTTGCAGTAGAGGTGGGAGGGGGTCAGTGACCGTTACGTCATCAAGCAGCCATAGACTAGAGAACCATCCGTTGACCGACCGCTAATTTTGATATAGTGTGTTGGATTCCGATATTACACACACATATGCATACTTGTGTATATATATATATATTTATTTATTTATATAAATATATATATAAAATGTGTATGTTTCTAAAACAACATTTATATGCATTTATGTATATATATATATATATATATATATATATATATATATGTAATTTTTGTATAAATTTAAATACATAAAGGTTCTTTTTTATGGAAAAAAAAAAGAAACGTTTAGTTTTTCGATGATACAAGTTATGTTGACGAACATAACATTATGAATTGTTTCGAATAATTCTAAGAAAGTCTATCTTTTTTCTTTTCTTTTTCTTTATGAGATGTTATTTCTTTTAATACCAAATCGCTATTCATAATGTTCTCTTCTCTCTCGTTTTTTATATATCGTCACTTTTTCATAAGTCGACTTCTCAAGGTCAAAGCATGACTCACTTCCAGTAGTCCCGCGTTGATGGGTCAGTAATACGAAGAATGTTATGCGTTGCATCTGTCGCGTCCGAATTTATCTCATATACCGGACGTCTCTTTTAAAACTTTTTCGTAGTTATATGTTTCTCTTTCTCTCTCTCTCTTTCTCTCTTTCTCTCTTTCTCCTTCTGTCTCTCTCTCTCTCTCTCTCTCTCTCTAACACAATCGAATAAATATCTATAATAATCTCTCTATGAATAATTATACTAGTATATGAATCATAGAGAAAACATATGTATATGATTAATGTGTGTGTATGTGTGTGTGTAAGTTTATATAAATGTTAGTTTGAGGAGAGAGAGAGACAAATTTTATCTATATATATATATATATATATATACTCTATATATATTATAAATGCCACAGTGTTTATATAAACTCGTTTAAATATATTCTCATTAAATGAATATCTGTCTCTCTCGAGAACGCAGCTGGTTAGAACAGAGAAGCGCATTCACCCTATCGTCGTCGACAAGAATATAATAGTGTAGTAGTAAAATACTTGCTGTGTGTGTGTGTGCGTCCCTCTCTTATACGGACGCATGCGCAGTAAGAAGATTGCGTAGAGCGGTTGCGCATTCGTCGTTTCATACGGAGCATGCGCAGAACTATATCCTCCGCCTGGCCACGTGCTGTTATACGGCGTCCATCATCATTTGCGATACCATGAGTGGGAACCAATAGAAACGCTCTATCATGAATCGTCATCCCGTCGGAAATTCTGATTGGTTCTTTACTTCTTCTATTTGACGACGAGAACGACGACGACGATTTATAACTGAATCTTTTCTTGAAATACATATATATGTATTATATTTCTCTCTCATACATAATGCTCTTCTAGCCTGTGTTTCTTTTATATATATATATATTCCTTAGATATAAGAGAGTATAATGTACATATGTGTTTCTTATATATAAGTGGATTATATATATATATATATGATATGTATATGCGAGTAATTAGTATATATATGTATGTATGAAATTGGTACATACACACAACGCGCGCTCATATATATATATATATATGTATAAAAATTGTGATTTAGTATGACAATAATTATTCTCATTTTTTGCATACGTATTAAAAATATGTATATATATCTCGTTTCGACTCGTATCTTTTGGTTATTTTTTTTTTCTGGCGAAGATGATCGCAGTCTCCAATCGTTATTCAGCCTTGAGCGTTTCTGATATATAGGGTAAAAAATGAAGCTAGTGACGTGTTAATTATTACGATAGAAGAAAAAAAAAACAAGTACGTCTCTTTTATGGTTAGAAAGTCGTCCTGTGGGTCGTTGATTGGTCAATATATTTATCAATGAGGAAGTTCGAATATACGTGAAAGGTGTCCTTCGTTAATCAGGTGATTTGATTTGTTTCTCTCTTTATTTTTTTCGAATAACTGCAATTCGAAACGATTATTTGTAAATTTTGGAGATGTAGAAAAGGAGATAAATATTTTCTTTTGCAAAATGTCTATTGTCTGTTAGTAATTTGATTGATCGTATGTATGTTGGCAACTGGATTTCATAGTTTTTGATTTGTACAGCAAGTTCAGAGTTTTACCGAGTTAATTCAACGGTGGCATCGCTGGCTATCGTGCTTGTATCAATGTTGTGTAACATAAGGGAAACGTGTTAGGGATCTATATATTTGATTATGATGTTTCCTTAAAATACTGTTTGTAAGATTTAATTCTATTTCCTATTTTTAAATCCTTACAACATAGTATTCCTTACAACATTCTTCTTTATCCTATTAAAACTAATTAACACATTTCGATGATCTCGGACATTGACTAAATCATTTCGAAACATTAATCATTACCTTAATCCATAAAAGATAACAAAAAATAAATAAATAAATAAATAAAAAAAAAAGAAAAAAGAAAAGAAAGAAAAGACAACAACTAATAAAAGAAAAAAAAAAAAAAGAGAGAGAGAATTCTAACGAAGAACCTTCACTCGTAGGCCGACGCAGAATTACGTGAACATCAAGAGCAGCAGTAGTCCAGTATCACCGAGGACGGCCGGTGCAGGAACAACGTATGTCCAAGGCGGTGCAGCAGCAGCATCGTCGGCGGCTGCTGCAACGGGAGGAAGCGGTGCCACGAGCTCGGCTGCGGCGTCAGGTCCATCGAATAGCAGCAATAACAGCGGCGGCGTTGGCGTCGGCGTTGGCGTCGGTGTCGGTGGCGTCGGCGTCGGCGGCGTCGGCGTTGGCAGCGTCGGCGTCGGCGTCGTTAACGTTGGCGGTGGTGGTGGTGGCGGCGGTGGTGGCAGCACCGTCAGCGCTGGAGTGGGAGGAGTGAGCGTGGTAGCGCCGCCTGTGGTGGGAAGTGGAAACAACGGGAATGGCGGCAACTGTACTGGTGGTGGCGGAGGAGGAGGAGGTACTGGAGGTGGTGGTGTTGTCAACAGCAACAACAACGGTGGAAATGTCAGTGGTGGCGGGAGTGGTGGATCAGGGTCCAGCGGAAATCCAAATGGTAGTGGTGGAGGTGGCGGCGTTGGCGGTGGCGGTGGCGGTGGCGGTGGCGGTACTGGTGGTGGTGGTGGTGGCGGCGGCGGTGGCGGCGGTGGCGGTGCACCGATCGGTTACGTCGCTGTACCAATACCAGGTGGTTTACGATACATCCATCCTTATCCACAAACTTCATCGACGGTATCATCTGGCTCGGTAGCATCATCGTTTTCAGCAGCCGTAGCTGCGGTGGTCGCTAACTCGAGCCCAGCAGTAGCTGCCACGGTCACTGTTGCCGCCGCGGCTGCTATCGCTGCCGGATCTGTACCGCCCACCTCTGTACCCGCCACTGCATCTCCCGCTAGCATCAGTCAAACACCACCGCCTCCTACGGGAACCGGATATGTTTCCAGGGACGCCTATCGCGGCGCCACTATAAACGTAGGTATCTTCGGCGTCGATCCCTTATTTCGTCGAATTTCCCATATTTTTTTCTTCGAAGAAAAAAGAACCTCTCTTTCTCTCTCTTTTTGTCTATCTGTATACATTCGTCCATACAAATACGTAAACACTCGTATTTTATTCTTCCAATCTTCTTATCGCGATGCAAAGTCCTGCCTCGCAAAGTTTGAGTCTAGCACGAGTTTAAAAAAGGCGGGCTTTTCTACAAGTTTGCGCGCCAATTTTCATATTCCTTTCATTACCGCACGTTGGAGAACGACTTTCAATTGTTTTTAGAAACTTTTCTCAACAATGTTAGACCAATCTTACGCGAACGATGATACATATACATATATATATATTAACGTAAAGCATATGGAAGGTTTTCTGTCCACATATACACGTGATAATATCATTTATTTCCAATCTTCAATTCTTGAAAAATATTTAGAGAACATTGAACCGTATTTACAGAGAAACGAGTTTTTTTTTGTTTCTTTTTTATTCGATCGAGGTCGGAGTACTATCAAGTAGTCGCAGTTATTATTTGATCATGCCACTTATCTTATAATGGTTACATATAGATAGTATCATAAGAAAAAAAAAAAAAAAAGAAAGCAAAACAAAACAAAACAAAAAAAAAGAAGAAAAAAAGGGAATGGAAAGAAAATTTATTATGATCTCTTATTCTGATCGGCGTCATCCGATGGTGCGTTTATGGTTGGTCAAAGTAACGGCGACATGAGACATTATAGATACGCACACGTACGCAACTATTAAAGTATAGTTAGATTCTTGGATGTACGCGTAAACGTACTCGTACACCACAGTTATGGTCCTGTCCTTGACTTTCACCGAGCGTGGGTCTCCTTCTCTCTATCTCTCTATCTATTTTTTCTCCTTCTCCTTCTCATTGACAATTCAGTCAGTTCTTCCATGCAACTGTTTGATATCCTCCAAATGAAAGAACGCTTGAAAACGATCTTCCATCGAGAAAATTAACCGTTAGAAATTTTTCTGATGTATCGCTTGTTGTTACGAGAATTTATTCTTTGTTAACCGTTGTATAAACATCGTTGATCGAATTTTTCAAGTTTACCAATCAGTATGAGTCATCGGAGAATTTATTGATATATTATCTATGTTATATAAGTATATAGAGGTGAGGGAATTCCATGAAAAATTTTTGGTGATACTTGTTTGTAAAGAAAGAAGAAAGTCAACAGAATAGTCTTGATTAACTATATGAACATTGTTAATTAGATATTTCAAGTTTATTGATCGGTATGAGTCATCGGAGTATTTATTGATAGATATTACATACACGGCTAAGGTTTTCCGAGGTAACAAATAAGTTGTGCGTTGAAAGTATCTTGAAAAATCTTGATGGAACATGAGGTGTGTGTAGGCGAGTGAAAGTTGCATTGGTCTAGTCGTACAGTGTCTATATCTCTATGAAATGTATATGTATGTATCTACGTCTACTTTTATAGGATGGAGGAATTTAATAGTTTTCATCATTTCTTAACATCATGTAAGGTCACTTGTATCGTTAATATTGTGCTATATTCTAAAGAACTGTATATCCTGATTTTTTATATAAGGAAATAACACATAAATTATATTAATAATTTATAAATGTATCAAACATTACGCTATGTTATATCATTTTACTATTATTAACTGGCAATTTCTATGAGATATAACTGCTATCGAAGGTAACAACTTTGTTAGGATGACCTTTGTTAGAATCATAGAAATAAATAGTGATTCGCAGAAAGAATAGACAAGTTATAATAATCGTCGATTTTCTTAACTTAGGGAAGGACACGCGACACACATCATTCGTAGGTATAATCGGCAATGTGCCCTCTTGAACGGGGTCATCGATTTTCTTGAAATAGTTATGCAGACTGAAAGGATACCTAGAGAGAGAGAGAAAGAGAGAGAGAAAGAAAGAGAAAGAGAAAGAGATACAGATACAGTAGATAAAAGGAGAACATCACAAATTCACAAAAATAGCAAAGATAATGTGATGATTGATTTAAATAGGTATATTTATACGAAGATTGCTCTATGAGAACATGAATGAATAATACTTACGATTAATAGTTTAAAGTAGTCATTAAAAAAACAACAACAACAACAACAAAAAATTGCTATTTAAATCCTGGTCCAAGTCATCGGAAAGAAATTTCTTCTCAAATCCTATACAGTATCGTTTACAGTAATTAAAAAAAAAATCTTGCATGAAACAAAAAGAAACGAAATAAATAAATAAATAAATAAATAAATAAATAAATAAATAAATAAATAAATATATATATATATGAATAAAAGAAAGAAGAATAGAAAGAATATGGATTTTAAAACGTAAATATATTTTTCAGGTGAACGAGAGGATTGCTACAAGCGTGAGCAGTAGTCCATTATCACAAGTTGGAATCGGTGTTGGTGTAGTTGCTGCCGAATATGGAGCCGCGGGTGGTAGTATAAATAGCGGTATGGGAAGTGGTAGAGGAGAAAGACCGAGGATGTCCCTGTTGTCATCGGCATCGGTTGCACCCGCACCATCGCCAACTGCGGCATCGGATTATCAGCACATGCCAGGTGCGAGGAATCCAAGAGTAGGCCTTATACCTGTCCAATCGGATCAGTATTGTAGCCGTACTGCCGTTGAGATGGCAACGTTACAAGAGGCGCCGCCATTTAAAAAGATACGCCTTGGCCCACCAACACAGGTTCAGATACAATCGCAATCACAGTCACGATGTCAGAGTCTTCCACCGGCTGATGCTTGCATCAAACAAGAACATGTAGTACCCTTGCAACAACCATTAAGGATAGACACTAGGGTGGGTGTTTAATATTTTTAATAATTAAATAATTAATTTCTTGTTTTCTTTTTTCCTTTTTCTTTTTCTTTTTCTTTCGTTTCGTTTTGTTTTCTTTTTGCGTGGAAAAAAGATGGTGAGATACACCAGCGAGATTTTATGTAAATTAGTTAATTAATTTGTCGATGGTTTATTATATGAGATCTTGTTGTCAGGGGCAGCCTGCCACAGGTGCTTATACACCTCAAACAGAGGCAATCTCACCAACGCTTCCAGAGCCCAATACGCAAGAAGATGCACAGTTCCGAAGTACCAAGGACGATCTTTTACAGCAGATCGGTAAAGTCGATAGGGAGATTGCCAAGAGGGAATCTCAGATCAGTAAGCTTCGGAAAAAGCTTAAGGAATTGGAGGAAACGGCGAATAAACCTTTGGAGGCCAGTGGTCTTAAGCGGCAAATCGAAGAACAGTCGCAACAACCAAAGCATCAGTCATTGGCGCAAAAAATTTATGCGGAGAATAGAGTAAGAAAATAATTCGTCGATATACTTTCTTTCTTTTTTTTTTTTTTATGTCAAAAGTTCTCAAACGATTCGCGACTCGTTACAAGCTGATTTTTCTTTCCTTTCTCTTTTTTCTCAGATTGTCAAACGTTTAAGAGACTAATTAAAAGATCTGAAGAACTAAAAGATCATTTATCAAAAAATAATAATTAATTTTTTTCAATTGCCTACGAACTTTTGGCACAGAGTAAACTTTTTTCTTCTTTATTAATAGCTGTTTTCAAATGTTGTATATATATATATATATATATATATATATATATATATATTACGCTGATAATTAATGTAATGCTTATAATTGGATATAAATATTTATAGACCTTATTATAATTGAACATAAATATTTATAGACGTAATTATAATTGGACATAAATATTTATAGACATAATTATAATTGAACATAACATATACGCACACAGAGAGACAGACATGCAACGAACGTATTTAAAATCATACATATAATTAGACTTATTCAAATGTTATATGTAACATGTTATATTTAATATTACAGAGAAAAGCGGAAGAAGCGCATAGACTTTTAGAAAGATTGGGTCCTAAGGTGGAGCTGCCATTATATAATCAGCCATCGGATACTAGTGTATATCAAGAAAATCGTACGAGGCATCAAACGTGTATGAGGGCGAAATTAATAGCAAGATTACGAAGGGAGCATGCCGAGAGAGCGTCTCTTCACAGGCAGCAGTCTCAATCTTATGCGATTCTCGTTCAGGAATGGCATCGTAAGGTTGAACGGTTAGAAGCAACTCAAAAAAGAAAATCGAAAGAAGCGAAGAACCGTGAATTTTTCGAAAAGGTATTCCCTGAATTGAGAAAGCAAAGAGAAGACAAGGAACGTTTCAACAGGGTTGGCGCTCGTATTAAGAGCGAAGCCGATCTTGAAGAAATAATGGATGGTCTTCAAGAGCAAGAGGTATTATTATTATTATTATTGTTATTATTATTTTGGATCTTCTATTTCATATTACATAATAACATAATGATCGCTATATACATAGGATTTAATATACAATTTAATAGCACTTTAAAAGTTATCCCTTGATTGCATAAAAAGACTCTACATATATATGATATTACTTTTCAACTGCATGAGAGGAGATATTTGTTTCAAACCAAGTATTTTTATGAATCAATGTATAAGTTATTTTCGTAAATATATAATTTCAATTATTATAATAAATTTCATCAAAGATGTTTATGGAAAAAGAAAGTACAATTGTTGTTTTCTTTTTTCTTTTCTTTTCTTTTTTTTTTTTTTTTGAAAAGATTTGATATTGGCGCTACACTGTCGGTAACTTACCGACGAGTTTCAACAATTGTGCCATCTGTTGAAACAATAATGTAATTGTCTTTCTTACTCTGTTCATTGATCTTCTTCTCTCTTTTTCTTTTCCTTTCTTTTTTTCTCTCTTTTCTTTTTTATTATAAATCTGATATCATTAATAATATTAATTTTGAAATAATATTACAGATGGAAGACAAGAAGATGCGTTCGTACGCGGTCATACCACCTCTACTTTTGGATACTAAACAACGAAGGATCGCATTTCAAAATCGTAATGGTTTACTCCAATTAGAAGAATTGGAAGCTTTACATAGTGAAAGAAAATTGATAAACGTTTGGAGTTCGGTAGAGCATGAACTGTTCAAAGAAAAGTACTTGCAGCATCCGAAAAATTTCGGTGCGATAGCTCAGTCTTTAGAACACAAGTCCGTTCCAGATTGTGTACATCACTACTACCTCACTAAGAAAGCTGAAAATTATAAACGGTTGCTACGGAGATCTAGACAAAGGACACGCAGTTCCCGTAACAATCCTAATAATAAGGTACATATTTATTTATTCGATCTATTTTGTATTATATATATATATGTATCTGTATTTTTATTTTTAATTTTTAAAATTTTTAACAAAATTTTTTTTGCTGTATTTTTTAATAGAGGAGTAATAGCAATAGAGTCTTTATTTTTAATCTTCCAAATAAAATCAATAACAATTGCTTTTTATTTCTTATTATTTTTATTATTTTCATTTCTGTTGACAATCTTTCACAGGCAAATTAATAACAATTTCCCACTTTTAACTTTCAAAATTAGATACAATCTAACACGATATTAATCATCTCCTTTCTTTCTTTTTTCTTATATTACAAGTAATTATATACTATTGTATTACAAGTTAATAATTATCCGTTTTTAATAATGAAGATTATACATAGGTACACGCACAGAGTTACACGCATAGAATATATTATTAATTAATTAAATCCTCTATTTTAAAATAATTAATTAATTTATTAATTCGTTCATTATACGGTAATAAATTAATTCTTTCAATATTTCTATTATACGTTTCAGGTTAATAATAGTAATTCTACTATTGGACCTATCGACATATTGACAACGGGAGTTACCACAAGGCTGCAACGTGAGCAGCAACAAAAGACGCAGGAAAATCCTCAGAATAATAATACGACAGCAGCGGCTACGACGACTACGACGACGACGACGACAACAACAACAACAACGTCTACGACAACAACGACGACGACGTCATCTTCGACGTCGAGTATATCGACTGGTACAACGACGTCGTCGTCGTCGACGAATACGTCGTCGTCGTCATCGTCGTCGGCATCGTCATCGACGGCGGTAACGACAACAGCGACAGCAACGGTGGCGACGACAACGTCGACGACGACGACGACAGGTGCGGGTCAAAGTTCAGTGACCTTGAGTACGAATATGTCTACCGATTCTATCGCGACAGTAACGACAACGTTAACCACCGCAACGACGACGACGACTTCGACAGCGACGACGTCAACGACCACTTCGTTAAATTCAATCCTTATGTCGATTTTCTCATCCTCGTCATCATCGACGACATCGACCAGTACAAAGGATACAAAAGAGATCGGCAAAGAGAACAAAGAGAACAAAGGAGGGGATAACAAAGATTCCCATATCGTTAAAATGGAAATAAAAGAAGAATCACAGTCTAGTTCGGAAACACCATCGAATAAGGATGTCAAAGTCATGTATGTATCATTAATATTTCATTTATTCTTCTTATTATCTTTCTCGATCACATATTATTCCGGTAGATTATTGTTAGCCCCCTGTAACGAAATTTTCGTCGTGTTTAAAAATAAAATAATGAAAAAGGAAAAGAGAAAAGAGAAAGGAATTAATTGTGTTCAATTATGGTATTATGGTGTATAGTATAATTATAATAATATATTACTTGCAGTATAGTGTTTATAATTATACCAGTATATTACTCTTGTGGTATAGTATAATTATATATTATTATTACTTATAATATAACTTATATCAATAATCAAATTATTTTATGCATTGTATTAAACCTATCTCTCTCTCTCTCTCTCTGTTTTATATTTTAAGTAATGTGAAAAACAACTTCGATTATCAAACTTGCAAAAAAAAAAACATCTTACAAAAAATATATATAAATAAATATAAGTATATATAACTTAAAATTTACATTTTCGTTACAGAGGGTTAATACACACACACACACACACACACACACACACACACACACACACATATATATATAAAAAAAATATCACCATTGAATTATTCGACATACACGATATTTGAGAGATATGCTATCTGATATCGTTTATTTTTCTTTTTCTTTTTTTTTTTTTTTTAAACCATGGATCACGAGATTCTGTAAAATTCGCAAGAAAAAAGAATATCCTGGACGATCTATTTTTCAATCCGTATTGCTCCAACCGATTTTGATTTCTATAAAAGCTGGATGGCCTGATTGAATGAGCCGTTTCCATTGGGTGAAAGATATTCAATGTGCAAACAAAGCTCGATATTCCCTAGAATTCATTCCCCCACTCTTCTTCCTCATCCCATCCCCCTCAACATCCATTCCATCCTCCTCATCATGGGAATCACTCAGATTTTGATATATATATATATATATATCTTTCTCTCTCTCTTTCTCTATCTCTCTTTTTCTCGTTCGAATGATGATACTAAAAAATGCTTTCGTTTTTCTCAGCTTGTACATTTAACGTTAAATAACATACACGCATAAAAGCTTGTTTTAATATAACTCGATCTTCTTCAACTTATTGCATGAATATTGTATCACAAAGTGATGACGGAATTGAAGAGTGAGCTATAGATAGCAATGTTAATAATATTCAGTCGAAGAAACGAATCTACATTATGGAAGTTGAATGGTGGTAGTGGTAGTGATGGTGGTGGTAGGGATTTGAAGAGTATAGAGATAACTGGGTAGTGAGAGGGATGATCAGAGATAGGGGTAAAAGGTAAAAGGAGTAGGAGAGTAGGGGGTAGTTACGTGGGTTTGAGTGAAACTGGATAGTAGTAGAGAGGAGTAGGACGATAGATTTAAGTGGGTGAGGAGGGGTAGTTAAGGGGGGAAAAGGAGAGAACAGTTATTAGCAGATTGTAATGCTAATCAATGGTTACTGGTTAGTGGATTATATTTACTCAGTCAGTCATCGCCATAATTGAATTGATCGTATTAGAAATTTCATATCCCACAGATCACAGTGAACATTGAAAGGATAATATTTCAAAAGGGATCATAATAATTGATTCATTTGTCTGTCTTTTAAGTGTGTTCAAATAAACAGGGTATTTGAGATTTAATTAGGAAGATATCAATAGTATCTTTTTGTTAGGATAAATTGTAAATACAAATTTGTGACAAGTATCTCTTCCGTCATCTACTTGAAAAAAAAATTATTGAAAGGGTAGAGAAAGGGAGGGAGGCGTATAAGGGAGGTAAAAATTATTATCATTATCTTTACCGTTTGTCTGTACGATAATGCGCGAGTTTTTCTTCTCCTTTTTTCTTTTGATTAATTTTTTTTTCTTTTTTTAATTATTACTTTTTTTTTTGTATTTGTTTACAGAATGGAAGGTAAAAACACGTTGTCGTCGTCGTCATCGTCCTCGTTAAACGTCAACACCGCTAATGTACCTGGCATGCAGACCGAATTCAAAGATACGGGTAAAAAGAAAACGAGTTGTAGTAGAGAGACCACCGGTGGTAGCGGTGGTGGTGGTAATAACGCGGCAGCTACTAGTAGGATTAAGGATAAAAAGAAGGAGAATCATGCCACCCCAATGGAGACCAGTGACGAAGAAGCACAATCCATTGATACTATTGGTGAGTACATTAATAGCATGCATTTTTATATGCATTTATGTTTGCTTGTCTTTTTTCTTTTCTTTTCTTTTTTTTTTCCAATTTGTTAGAAAGTTTCAAGGTCAACTTGGATATTAGGATAATAAGTCATACCATCCAATATCTATTTACGATGATTTAGATGTAAAATTAGGAGCAAATTAGTTAACTGTACTGTTTCTAGCTGATTTTTTCTTTCTTTTCTTTTTTTTTTTTTTCATCTTACATTGATCCAAATTGATGCGTAAAAATTGAAAAATAACAGAAGGATATTTTTCGTAGGTTTCTCAATGAAATTTGTTTCTATTACGTTTGTTGTATCCTCGATTATAATACGTGTTTTATCTTAGCTCAGAAGATCATTATTGACAAATATTTATTTATTGCTAATACAAGTATCCATTTGAATATATTCATTTTATTTATGTTTTATAATAGCAATATTATCTATGACAATAGGTCTTATGTGCTCTTTCTTTCTTGTTTTTTTTTCTCTCTCTCTATACTATATTATCGTTCAATGATTAATTAATGTCATTGTTATTAACAAATAACGTTAGAACAATTTGTATCATCGTTTAAGCGACTTTAATACAATTTGTTATTTAATTCTTATATTGAAGAACTATATCGAAATAATATTATAATATGTAATATAGAAAATGAATTTAGTTATTAATCGAACAAACGAACACGAAGAAGAAATTACTTGTGGTTAATACACATATGTATATATACACACACATACATACGCACATTACATACTATTACTGCATTTACTATTGGATTAATTTTTTAATACGACTTTTTTTTTCTCTATGTAACATCTCATTAGGATTTTGAATCGTTTGTTTTCATCTTGGACACGTGGATGTGTTATTGCTCTTTTTGCCTTTCTTTTTTGCTTTTCTTTATCTTTTTTTTTTTTCATTCACGTTGCGGCGTCGTATCGTCTACGGGTTGGCTCGTTGATTCTTGATCATTGAACGTAACGACGTCATCTCTGTTGTTAACTCGAGTATTGTCGTCGACATTAGCGTGACATAATTTTCTATGCTTGTGTACGAAGTAATAACTCGGAAATTTACATCCGCAAATTTTACACGGATAATATTGAACGTTCAAATCGAGAAGTCTGACCTCCCTTTTGTTTCTCGAATTATTATCCTGTCGATTTCTTTCGATCGGTGCTGTTGTATCGCCGTTCGATCTCGTTGGCAACAAGTGTCTCTTGGCGTGCTTTCTGTAACAATATTGGGACTTGAAAGTATGCCTGCAATAACCACAACTGTAACTTCCAACGTTGTTGCCAGAATCTGTCGTTTGCGTGGTTATTATAGGATCCGTAGGACAATTTCGTACTCTAGTAGTTCCTGAGCCACCATTTTCGTCGTTCTCAGTAGGAGGAGGTGGCCTGGTATTATCATCGATGCAATGCCTTTGTAAACGTGACTGGGATACGGTATAGTTTTCGTTTAAAACACGATGAAACTTCACGGGTCCGTCACAACAAGCAACGTCGTAAACCACCGACAAAACACTGCCGGAAGAAGAAGAGGAGGAAGGGTCGTTAACGTTGTTAGAAGAGTTGTTGTTAGCGATACGATTTTTGCGTCTGTGCGATGGCGGTCTGCCGCGATCAACATCGGTCGTTGTCGTTGTCGTTGACGTCGTTGAACACTTTGGATTATCGCTGTTGTTAATTCTCGTAGGTGAGCCTACGATCGAATTGGTATTTTCATTGGACCGTCCAGTTTGACCCGTCGAGATGATATCAGTTGTTGTCGTTGTACGTAACTCCTGTTTAGAATTCGTAATTTCTCGTCGATCTATCGGATTAGTTTTCTTTCCTCTGCGTGACGTTGGCGATGGCGATCGCGATAACGACGATGAACGCGACGCTACCGATGGCGAGGATGACCTCGATGCAAACGCGTTGAATGCCGCGGCCGCAGCATTGACGTATGGAAGAGAAGACGTTGGTGAAATGGTATCTGGCGTCGTAGATCTTGAATGGGATCTAGATTTAACGACGTTGATCGTTCTTTTGTTTAATCGCGACGGAGATGATCTTGGTGATCTTGAGATATCTCGGTTGGTCGAGCTGTTAACGAAGAAAACAAAAATTTATATTTATTTATCTATCAAATTTAACAAAGATCGTCGAGATTTCTATGGATTGATATAAACTTGAAACGTAACTTTACGATATAAGAGATCTCTATAGCTAACCTGTAATGCGTGTTAGGTTCTTGAGTCTCTTGACTGGTTAATGTAGGAATGACCGAAACGTTTGGTGAAACGGAAGGTGGTATCAGTACAGTCGTTGGTTGCATTTGAGGCAAATGTGGTGTTAGGCCGACGGATCCTGGTGCTGTCGCGGTTGAAGGATAAATTGAACTCGTTTGAGGCCAACAAAGTGGTGGCCCTAATACCAATCTGTTTGGTATGGGTCTCAATATATTTCCAGGACCTGAACTCGACGTCGACGTTGATGTCGAAGTTGGTGTTATTGGTATCGGTGTTGGCAAAGGGGGCGGTCCTCTTAGTCTGAGCAAAGCAGCTCTGCATTGTTCCAATGCACCAGGCATATGTAACAAATGAGTTGCCAATAGTACACTGTACACGTTGTCCAATGTTACCTCGAGTCGACCGGTGTACATGTAATTTAACAATGGCGCAAATGCTTCTCCACCTGAAACATTCAACACACACGCACGCACACGCACACACACGTATATATGTATATATATATTTCTTATTTGTCTCGAAAAAACACGTATTTCTTTTTTATCCGTAACAGTTAAATATCGTTTCGATTCTAAATCGATCACCGACGATAAGATAAACCGGGTTGATAAAAATAACACCTGCTGCTTTTGATTCTTCTTCCCCGCCTCTTCGGTGATTCATATAAAAAAATAAAAAAAAGGAAAGAAAACGAAAACAAAAAAATAATTGCAATTACCGATCGAAGACACCGAGACGGAAGTAACCGGCTGTCGAGCGTGTTGTCCACCAATCCCAGTTGTAGTCGAGTTACTGGAACTTGCTGAATTCAATCCACCACAAGAGCCACCAAAGTTTGGTCCACTGCTCGAACTAGCTGCTGCACTGGCCAGCAAAGCCTTCAGATAGCCACTGTGTGCCGCTAAAATGCCCTTGTGTGCAATGAACTGATGCTCACCCTCGTTTCCAACTCTGATCACTGTATCAGGCGGCGATAGGGTTTCTTGCAAACGATTATAATTATCCGCGGCACTTTCGTCGCCGAACCAAGCTCTGTACAGACTGTACATCCTGATCGATTCGAATTAAACGAAGAAAAGAAATAAATAAATAAATAAATAAAAAAATTAAAAAGAAATCAAATCGATTATATCGTTTGGTCCAACGCTCTTCGAAATTATTTCTCAAATAGATCCGCGAATTACCCCTCGTTTTAACTTCATTCTCCTTCGACGTCCCTGAATTTCACTCTTAACGAATCATTACACCGATGAAACTCCGATTTTCTTTGATTATTCTTCTAAACAAAATTTCGATTGGTTAAACAAAAATAACAATTATCTTCCCTCAGCGAAAGCTTTTTTTTTCCACTGTCAATGAATTGACAAATCCTTCTTGATAACTGTTGTGCCTACTTCGACAAGACTCCCTTGAAAACTCGAGTACTATCAATTAATAATTTTTATTGGAAACACTAACGTGTGATGAACGAAGAGACACACCGTATCCGTGAGTAATAATAGAGAGAAAGAGAGAGAGAGAGAGAGAGATAGAAAGAAAAAGAGAGAAAGAGTGAGTAAATGAGTAAGTGAGTGAGCGAGTAAGTGAGTGAGTGAGTGAGTGAGTGAATAAGCGAGTGAGCGAGTGAGAAAGAGAGAGAACACACGTAGCGACGGGGATCACGGTTCTCCGTGATTTGAACGCCAGAGTTGGATGGCAGAATCAACGAACGATTTCCACCTCCATGGAACTATCTGGTAACCCTCTCTTCTTCTTCTTTCTCCTCCTCCTCTTCGTCCTCCTCATCCTCCTTGTCCTCGACGTCTCCACCTCGTTGTTATTGTCGTAGTACCGGTGAACGGATCTCTGCGTGCATGTGGTCCGATTTGCGTTAGCTTTTTCCGTATCAACCACCCCCAGAAACTTTCATACTGCGCTGTGGTTCGTCGTAGGAACCAGTCATCGCACGGCGTACCCCAACCCTCTAGTAGCGAAGATCCGCCCCCGAGAAGTTCAGATTGGATGTTCTCGTCTCTGCCACGGTCATGGTACACCACCAGTGTTGCACGTGCGCCGAAATACTCATTCGTTTCATCCTTGTTTCTCTCTCTCTCTTTCTCTATCTATGTCTCTCTTTCTATGTGTCTCTATCTCTATCTCTATCTATATTTTGCTATCTACATTTCTCTCTCTCTCTCTCTCTCTCTCTCTCTTTTTCTCTGTGTGTGTGTTTTTCTCTCTCTTTCTCTGTACCCTCTTGATCCCTACAGCCTCAGGTTTCTTCGATTCGGTCTCTCGTCGAAGGTCGGAACAAGAAAAAGAATCCGAATTTTTAATTAACTCAAAAAAAGATAAAGAAACAGAAGCAAATAAAGAACTCCATCAAAGTTCCTTTCTAGTAGTTTGTCTAACACAAAAAAATCAAAAAAGTCTCTTAACGCGCGTGTTGCGATCGACCGATGTACGAATAACTTTGTTTCTTTTTTCTACTCCTTCCTCCCGTTGTCCTGTCCGCCATATTTTCTTTCTTTGTTTCTTCCTTCCCTTTTTCACTTTTACTGTCAACCAAGAAATTGTTTATATTAATTATTATTGACGTTAATCGTTATTAAGGTGAATTGTAATTGAAGTGTTAAAAGATAACAGTCGTCTTTTCCTACGAAAGACAAGAAGTACGTATACAGGGATTGATAAAAGAGGCAAAGAAGTACTTATCAAAACAGCGAGAGAAGACTAGATGAGAAGAAGAGTGTTTTTTGGGTAGCTCAAGTGCAGTCTTTTTTGGGATGCGTCTTTTGCCGTTCTCTTCTCTTTCCATTTCTCTCTCTCTCTTCTCTCTTCTCTCTACCACCATCTCATCTCTCTTCCTCTCACTCCCTCTCTCTATCTCTCCCTCTCTCACTTTCTTCTTTCTCTTTCTATCTATCTATCTATCTTTCTACCGAGGTTGGTCTCTGATGTTTTTCATTAAATTAACTCGCGGCACGAGTATTCCTTCTCTTCTTGATGTTTGCATAATATCGTTTATAATTCACGTTGCGCTGAATCCCACTTTATTCTGCCTCATACTCCGTAGGTGTATCTCTCTCTCTCTCTCTCTCTTGCTTTCTATATCTATCGCTCTCTATCTATCTATCTATCTATCTCTTTTTCTCTCTCTCTTTCAACCCTCGACTACTACTACCCTTCTTCTGGGGTACTCTTTCCCTCTTTCGATCTCGCTCGTGCCGTTCTTCTTCGTAGTTCGGTAGGAAAGAGAAATTGAGCGGTTCATATAAACGTGGCTGCTATACTGCTGCTACTATTGCTGGGTGGGTGGGTGGGTGGTTAGGTACTCGTTGGGTAGGAGGTAAGGGGTGGAGTGGAGGGGGAGGGGGAGGGGAAGAGGTGCTCCTCTTTCGCTCTTTTCCTCTCTCTTTCTCTCTCTTCTACCATCAACCATTGCTCTGCGTTCCTTTGCAAATACCAAGATTTATTTTCATATCGTGCAGGGACAGACAGTAACCATCTCGCCACAAGTTTTGCACGACAGTTACCATCTCGCCACTTCTCTACCTATTTCGATCTCTCTTTTACTATTTCATTCCTGCTTGACAAATAAATGACATTTTTTTTTTTCATCGGTATTCACGCGAAGATAGCTTTCAGATTGATCGGAAATGAATAATGATATATTATTTCTTCTTTGTACTTTGAATAAAGTGAAGTAACATCGTTTGATCGACGTTACCTTTTTCACGAGGTAGATCGATTCAATAAAAAATTTTGTTTAGAAGTTTCAGATGAGTTTAAATTCGTTGATATTATTGTATAAAACAATTTGTGGCAAAAATGCAGATGTTAAAGAGAAGAAAAAGAAACAAAAAATTGCGGAATGTTAATAAATCGTAATATCAGATAATCGATCTAAATTCGTTCGTTTATGGGGATACGTTGTTATACCATCGAACAATCCTCAGCGTAAATAAAGTTTATGCAGTTTTTCATGCGTTTCAAACATTCGTGTCTCTTTGTTTTATTTCACTAAACAACAACGAGAAAAGAAGAAAACCCTTTCGACGAAAGGACTCTATCAAAGTCCTAAAACAGTCTAACAGGAAAGTCGTCGACGGAAAAGCATATCCCCATTGATTGCCGCCGACGTGGCTTATAAACAAACGGGAATCGCTAGCTAGCTAACGAAGGAGAGCGAGAGAGACAGAGAGAGAAGAGAAGAGTATCATCCCCGTCACCGGTGAGAGTTTTGAACGGGGATATACAGCGATTACGCACATTTCCCAGGAGGCCAAAGCTTCAAATCGAAGCTAACAGACGCGAAACCCCTCCTCTACGTTTCCTTTCTCGCATCGTTCTCGCACTCGCTTGCTCTCTGCTCCCTCTCCCTCTCCCTCTCCCTCTTTCTCTCTCTCTTTCTCCTTGCCACCCCTCACCCATTCACCCCCTCCCTTCCTTCACTTTACAACCTCTACTTCAAAACGAATGTACTATTGAGATGGAACATTCCTGTCATCGTGATCGTTTCTCCTTATTTCTTCTTCTTGTTTTTGTTCTGTTTCTTATTATTATTCTTATTTTTATTTTTATTCTTATTTTTATTCTTCGATCTTTTCGATATTTTATTTCGGACAATTTCCGACAAATTTTTCTTAACGTTCGTGTTTTTAATGGAGGATCTAACATTGGTAATTGTTGGTTTTTTTATTTTTTTATTTTTCTTCTTTATTTGGTATAATAGCAAGTAAATCAAAAGGATGAATTTTAGTTAACCGTGTTTTAACTCGCAATATGTATTGTTCGAAATGAACGTTTATTGATATCAGGCTATTATTTTTATAACTTTTTTTCCTTTTGTCTTTTCTTTTTTTTTTTTTTTTTTTTTTTTAACAGAGAAAGTTAGTTTTTAGTTTCTTTAGTGTTTAACAGAACTAATCCGATATAATCTCTCTCTCTCTTTCTCTCTCTCTCTCTCTCTCTCTCTCTCTCTAATAATTAACAGAAATAATTTACAGTAAGATATTACCTTAGTTACCACTAATACTACTTAACGTTATCGCGAAATGTCGAATTCCTGCGCGTTTAGCTCGTATCATGGTTAACACTTGAACGATCTATGCTTAGGGAGAGTTGAGTGAGGGGTGAGAGGTCGTAGAAGAAAAAGGAGAGAGAGAGAGAAAGAGAAAGAGAAAGAGATATAGATATAGATATACATATATATATATAGAGAAAGAAAGAGAGAAAGATAGCGATATAGAAATATATAGAAAGATAGATAGTGAGTGAGAAGAAGAAAAAGAGAGAGAAATAGAGAGAAAGAGAAAGGCGAAAGAACGCTCTCGACGTCGGTTTAATGCTTCGAGCTCGGTCGAGACAACCTGAGCAAACACTTTCCGCGATATTACCAGGATCGCGCGCGGCCTTCCTTCCTCTCTCAAGAGTTTGCTTCTCTCCCGCGCTTTCACTGCTATCTCGACGTTTCCTCCCCCGTCATCCTTCTTCCTTTATATATATATATTTTTTTTCTCTTTCTCCACCCTCTCTTTCTCCCTTGTAAGATAATAAATACACTTGCTCGCTCATTCCGCGTACGTTATTCATCCGCATTCCTCGTCATATATATTTCTTTTTTTTTTTTATATTCCGAGAATATCTTGATATATATCGAGTTCTAATCGAGAGAGGGAGAGAGAGAAAGAGAGAGAGAGGAAATTTAATTTTTCTGGAAGATAGATAATTTTTTTTGTTCTTTTTCGTGGAATGTCGTTTCATCGTTTTACTCTAGGATCGTTTTCCCCATTGGAACCACTAGAATCCGTAAGAAAATATAAAAATGTGTGAACTTGGGACAACGTATTCTCTCTCTCTTTTTTTTTTCTTTTCTCTGCGGATAATCTCACTTTATATTTTTGAAGAAGACACTTTTTTACTTTTGTGTTCACTTACGTGCGAACGCGATCATGCAGGGTAAATATATGTGTTTCATGTGCGTAGCTTTCCGCTATTTATTACCTTCTACAATAAATGAGAAATCAAATGCAATTATGTATGTATATATATATATATATATACATATTTTTTATAATATAAAAATTGTCTATTAGAAATTCTATCTCGCTGTATAAAAAATTATTGGATTTTTGATGACTATTCTATTATCTATAACAGAATAGTAAATACACTATTCTATTAAATCCGATCAATACTATTATAAAATATACAATTGTTACTCTTCCCTTCCGTTATTCATCCCGATCATAACGATCAGAAAGGGAAAAAGAATCTATCTGTAAAAACTCGTAAACCTTTCTACAAAATTATCGCATTATAAAAAGTATGTCTAACTGAACGTATTTAGAAAACGGAAAGAAATTATCTAGGAAATCTTTAAATCCCGAGTGGTGAACGGGATAAGTGAAACGATGGTAGGAGAGGGGTGGGAACGAAAGGGGATGAAACGATCGTGAATGTGTAACCATCAAGATTGATGGTGGTTAGTCAAGTTAGCCATGGAGATAGCAGTAGCACAGGTATGCAGTAGATGGAAGAGAGGAGCCAAAAGCATGCCGCTGAAGGACTCGATGTGATAGCGTTGGTGATGTGGTGTTAGTGGTGGTGTAATAGTATGGTAGCAATGGTGGTGGTAGCAATAGTGGTGGTGGTAGTGGTGGTGGTGGAACTGCTGCTAGTGGTGGCAAAGTGGGGAAAAGAGATGGGTATGGGAAAGTGGGGGATGGGGAGGATAGAGGAGGGTTGGTTCATCGTTGGCCTGCAATCCCGCGCGCGCTTGGCACTAGCTAATTAGCGTCTTGATTTACTTAATCCCAATTAATACCTCGGCTACCTGCAACAGCACTCGCAGTTCTATCTCTCCATCTCTCTCTCTCTCTCTCTCTCTATATCTCTTTCCTTCTCTGTCTGTCTTTCTCTCTCACACTATGTTTCCCTGTGCATTAGACTGCGCACGGTTTAATTCGGCACGAACACGGGCGCGTTTCGTTCTGCAAATACCGGATTATTCACGTATGGCTGCGTATCGTACGGTTAATATATCTTCTCCTATCTAAAATATATCTGTGTATGTATATGTGTGTGTGTGTATATATATAAATTTATATATATGTATATATATATATTTCTTCAACATAGCTTACGACGAATCATTTACTTTTATTCGTTAATTTCCCTTAATGCAGTTATTCTGACTAAATTTCCCTCCCTCTTTCTTTCTCTTTCTCTCTCTCTCTCTCTCTCTCTCTCTCTCTCTCTCTCTCTCTCTCTCTCTCTCTCTCTCTTTTTCTCTTATCGCTGCGATCTCATCAGTTATCAATTCGAGAACTGCAAATCCATTAACCGTGTAAAATTTATTGATCGATCCAATAAACAATTGTCATTCTCGTTGATACCCAAGGAAATATCATGTCACAATAGTGGTGCAATACATTCATGCCGTATCTTCCTTTGTCTAGATTTTTTTAATCGCGTCGGAAACTCCCTCTATCCCTTTTTCACCACCTACTCATCCTCCAATCTCCACCCCAATTCCAACGAATATTTGCTAACCGATAACCGAGTTTTTGATCGGTCGCAATCGCGCATTTTCTCTCTTTCTCTTTCTCTCCCGTGCTCTTGCTCAGTCTACGTTATAAAACGAATCGTTATTCGTGAGTTTCGAAACGTTGCTGATGAAACGACGGTCGTGGTCCACTCCGCGTGATGTATATTTGCATCGTGCAAATACCATCGGGGGTGGAGGGTGGAAAAGAAGGGGAGTGAAAAAAAATAAAATGCGTACGTTCGATTCTCACGGCAGTTAATGTCGAAAGCGACGAAGAGACAGGCGTAGAAGAGAGAGAGAAAGAGAGAGAGAGAGAGAGAGAGAGAGAGAGAGAGAGAGAGAGAGAGAGAGAGAGAGAGAGAGAGAGAGAGAGAGAGAGACGCGATGATTATATCGATGTTCACCATTTACCTACCATATCTCTCTATTTGATATTTAATATAATACACAGGAATGGCCAAAAATAAAAATAATTTTTTTCTCTCTGCTTTTCTTTTTTTTTTTTTTTACAAATTATACTGCAAACTACAAGTTCTACTAAAAAAAAAAAAAAAAAAGTAATTGATTTTTATATCACTAGAAAATTTTGGCGCATCTATTTTTTTTATATGCATGTTGAAAATAGAAAATAATATATATCGCTTTTCTTTTTGCATCATTTTCACGAATTAATTATAATAAAAAATATGTTCGCGAAATAAGTTACGTTTATGAATTGTTTAATACCGACGACAACTAGCTAATCCAACAAGAAGAGATCATTTTTGAAACCGTACCTGGTCGCATTTGAAACGATCACACAATTGCAAAGATTCTCGATCATTTGGTTGGTTCCATCGACGATTGTTTTCTCTTGTTGCTAATCGAGTTCTCTACTTTCCATATCGCTTCTCTTCTCTGGCACCCCTCTTCAATTGACAGATGTTGTTTGCACAACAAGCAGACCAGAGAATCCAGCGCGGCGCAAGTTGATCGGTCCAAGAGTACCACTGGTAGAGGAAGCCTTATTTACTAGTGGGATGAGCGGGGAGTGAGGGTTAGGGTTGGTGTCCCGTTCAATGCTTACAACTGAGAGATCGATGATCACATAGGTGACCTATCCGTAAATTGAGATATAACATAACTACAAACTGTTAATTAGGTTGGTGTCACCGATAATTCATCGTTTGATTATTACCATGTATATATATATATTTTTTAATAATTAACACGCTCAATCAATCGACTATGATATATACGAATTAATCTTTAGCGATTAATCGCGAATCCCTCGACTATTTATCAAGCAAATTTTTTCATCCAAGTAAACAATGATAAAACGAAAACACTCTTTAGACGTCCATTTATTTTTTTTTAACTACGATCGTAACCTATAGATGTCATCATTTATTATTATTGTTATTATTATTATTATTATTATTATTATTATTATTATAATTAAATACAATGTTACATAGGATCTCGACATCCTATTTTCATTTCTATCGATGCGCCCTGGCAGCGCTTGGCCGTGTCGATTCGGAGAAGAATACCTGGTCTGCCTGGGCGTGTTTGCTTTTAATCATTTTTGCTGGAGCCTGGCGAAACGTAAATCTCATAAATACATAAATACAAAAACGGTAGCCTCCGGCGAATCAGCGACGTTAGCACGATCCTCCTCCTCCTCCTCCTCCTCCTCCTCCTCCTCCTTCACTCCTCCACCTCCTCCTCCTCGTCCAACTCTACCACTTCCTCCTGTATTCCAACCGTCCAATCCACAAAACCCAAATCCCAACCCCAATCCCAACCCCAACACCCATATAGAGTACCTCCTTCAAACGGTCCCTGTTTCCTCACGCATCGAGAGGTTTGCAAATTATCCTCGATCGTATCACGATCATTGACGACGATTTATTCTCGAAATATATATATAAAAAAAAAAGAGTGATCATTGATTAGTTTAATGAGATTTTTCTCGATCGAAAAATTTCTTACAATTTAACAATAAATAATGTTCTTTATTTAAACTCTACTCACAAAATTTAGATCGTGGATTATCCAATAATGGACATTTTAACTTTATTATCACCTGGGGTCACACAATCCGACGAAATATTAATTTGTTGTCGTTGTCGCCTTTTACATAAACATTCTCACACATATACGTACGTATGATCAGATAATACATATAGGGTGGTACTATACACGATGATCAAAGAGAATATTTCATAAGAGTGATCAACGGAGAAGTCTGTTTCTCTCGTGGAGTAGTAGAATCGTTTGGTTATTAGCCTCTGAAACATTTCGCCCTTTTCCCTTCTCCCTTCTCCCTTCTCACCCTTATCCTTCTCATCCTCTACCCTCTCAACCTCCTGCATTCTATCCCCTCGTTCCTAATCGTTGGTCAGGTTGGTATTTCGAATCGACGCTCATGTAAATTGTCCCTGACTTTGCATTCGAAAGTGGAATCGATAGATTCTACTCTTTTCTATGTAAGAAGAATATTCGGTGTCGATACTGATAACTGTTTCGTTGGGTCACCTAGCTGTTATCTAACGGATCAATTATTTTATAGCAATCTTGTTATCTGTTTATTCAAACATTGATAATATAATATATAATATATTGTTTGGAATCATCTAATTCATACAACGAATCAATTATTATAAACAAATTTTTTCTGATTCATTCAAAAATCAATACTTGTAATTTGTTTTATTGGATTACCTGATTCACCTGATTGTTCAATTATTAGATCAACAAAAGTTGTTATTGATCGATTAAAAAATTGATACTGTTAATACTGTTGTTTTGTTGGGGTGCATGGTTGATCTATAACAGATCGATTATTATAGCGAAGATTATTATAGCGATTATTATAGCTCATTCTGAAAATTTGTCTAAATTAGCAAAATAATTTGCTCGATCGTTTAACAAAAACGATAAGACATCTTTCTTGTATTCACAAACTTCTCTAATTCTACGAAATTGAAATTGTTAAACAATTATGATTACAATATTAATAACAATAATAATAATAATAATTATTATTATTATTATTAAAGAATGAAAGATAAAAGAATATAAAAATACATTGACTACAAAGTTACGAAGATGAAAAAAAAAAGAGGAATTGTATCGGGTTATCGACAATGAACGAAGACGAGCGTATAATCAGAGTCAAAGAGGTAAAACTGAATTAGAGATAAGTGGAACGTTAAAAGAGAGAAAAGAGAGAGAAAGAACGAGGAAAAAAAAGATAGAGAAAGAGAAGAGTGGTGCTGTGGGTGAGATGGTGCTCTGGTGGAATGAGGGAGGAACAGACAAGCAGATCCAGAATGATGACGAAGGGGCTGAGTGTGGGGTTTGAGGTTGGGGATAAGGGTGGTGGAGGGTGGTTTAACCTCTCTCTAAGGTTAGTGGTGCCCTTTGTGAAACATTTAAAGTGCGTCCCTTGGTCCTCTCGCTCGGCAGCAAGCCGGCTTAATTAGCGCTTGGATAATATGTCTCTCTTACTCGTTGGTTACATTCTCTCTCTCTCTCTCTCTTTCTTCCTCATTCTCTCTTCCTCTCTCTCTCTCTCTCTCTTTCTCTCTCTCTCTCTCTCTCTCTTTCTCTCTCTCTCTCTTTTTTTATTTTTTTTTCTTTTTTCTTATTTTTTTTCCTCGTGATTTATCACTCGAACTCTGCGCTATGCCTATATACTTACTCGTGATATATATACATGCAAGTATGAAGGTGCATTTATGTGTGTGTGTGGGTCTCATCTTTCGAGCTGAGGCTTTTGTTTCGCGGCCTTCGACCGTGAGGTAATTTCTCTAGTGAGAGAGAGAGAAAGAGAGAGGAGAAATACAGAGAGAGAGAGAGAGAGAGAGAAAGAGAGAGGTGTGCTCTGCGGTAATGTCGACCCTTTTCTCCCACCCCCTATTGGTCCGTGCCCCTTTTTCTTCTCTCTCTTGGGCATTGCCATTCCTCTTTCTCTCTCTTTGTCACTCTCCTTCACTCTACTCCTCCTCCTCCTCCTCGTACTTTGTATAATTTTGTTCCGCTTTACGCATACCGATTTAAAATCTCTTTGTCGAGATATATCCCTACTCAACGCGGGCGGCAGAAACCGCCCTTACCTAAACACATTTCTATCTTTCGTCTTGCTTTTCATCTGGCAACAAACACTCTTTCTTTTTTTTTTTTTTTATCATCCCCGTTTATTCGTACACTGTGTATCGTATGTCGTATTACGTGATACGTGATACGTCGAAAGAATAACATCTTTATTATACGCTTAGACTACACTTTCTCTATTCTTTATTTAGTAAAAAAAAAAAAAAAAAGAAAGAAAGAAAGAGAGAAAGAGAGAAAGAAAGAAAGAAAAAGTAAGTTAATCGTTTTTTCTTTCTTTCCACCTCCTTCTTTTATTCTCTCCAGATCTTTTTCACATTTTCCTATTATTCCTCATAGAGTTTTTCTCGCATTCATATAACGTTGTAATAAACTTTATCGATAAATATAAAATGTAGACATTGTTTTAATAACGATTGTCATTGTAAAAGATAAGTTCTTAAAAACGATATAACGGCAGCTAATTGTTCTTAACAAAAGTCACGAAATTCATACGTACAGATACATACACATATATACCAAGAGACATAGGACGAGGAAATAGCGATTCGTTCTCCATTAAATCTGTCAGGTCTTCCGAATCATAGAGAATCGCATTAATAATTATTGTTCCCTCGTAATTAGCAATGACACATCGGCGGATGAAATGGCTGGAAGATAGTTAGGAATGGGATCATCATACAAAGAGAGAGAGAGAGAATATGGTGGGGATTGAAGTGGGGTAGAGGGAAGATGGATATGGGATACAAATGCCATAGGAAGAGTCGTCACAGGGTTTACAGGCATGTCGATTGTTAATACTCGTAGTTAGAATTCTCTCTCTCTCTCTCTCTCTCTCTCTCTGTCTCTCTGTCTCTCTCTCTCTCTCTCTGTCTGTTTGTCTGTCTGTCTGTCTGTCTCTCTTTCAACATATCCCAAGGTATACTATATATACATATATGATCTGTATAACGTACAGTATATGATATATATTGAGACTGATTGACAGTGTTATTCCCCAGAGTGAAAGGATAATTTAGTAAGTTGCCTCGTTCGTTTCATGTGCGACCGATAATCCGTTTCAAAATTAGCCTTCGATTTTTGATCAGAGTGGAGAGAGAGGGCAGAGGAATTTTCGATTTTCTAAAGGGCGCATGTATATTCCCATAGCTACTTCCATCTAACTAATACCATTATTAGTTAAATAAAGAAAAGAGATAATGATACGGATAGAATGATATGTGACAGAACATTTATGTGTGTTTGTGGATAAAAAAGAGAGAGAGACAGTCATTAAAATTTTTTCTTTCATTCTATAATGATCATTCTCAAAACGAATTTTGTGTTCCCTCGAAGATGTAATTCTGAACGTTTGTAGTTTTTTCCTTTTTTTTTTTCTTTTTTTTTCGTGTTACTCTTTCCAACCAGTAAGACGATTCTCTCTTTCTCTCTCTCTCTCTCTCTCTCTCTCTGACCGAACGGAAGAACTTTTTAATTGGGCACCCTTAATTAGTTAGTTAACCAGCGAAGTCTCGGTAATTATTCTGTTTCTCACTCTCGGGTATCGTGCGGTTACTTTTCTCTATCTACCCGCTATCCCCCAACCTCCAACCCCCAATTCACCCCCAAACCACCTTTCCAACCCTCTTTCTCGTTTCCATCCTTTATATATACATATATACATTCATAGAGATACGTACACATTTTACAGTTTCGTTTCTCCGCTTTTCTTTTTCTCTTCTTGCTGCCCGGTACTCTTTACTCTTTCTGTCTCTGTCTGTCTGTCTGTCTGTCTGTTTGTCTGTCTGTCTGTCTGTCTGTCTGTCTGTCTGTCTGTCTGTCTGTTTCCCTCTCTTACTCCAGTTTCAACCCACCCTGTAGTATACCGACGATGATTAGCGATATTTACTCAACTTTATGGCGAATGAATGCGAAGATACGAGCAAAGAAACGCATTAGATTCGATTCCGGTGCTTACACGGCTTTCTAATTGTCTATATTAATCGTCGGATTATATAAAAAAAGAAAAAGAAAAAGAAATAAGTAAATAAAAATAATTTTTTGAATATTTTACTTAAAAAAAAAAAAAAAAAGAAAAGAAAATAATATTAAAACCAAAAAAAAAGGAAGAAAAAAAGAATATATAAAATATGACCGATAGAAATAATGCAAGTAAAAAATATGAACGAACGATACAAAAACATTCTCAATATTAAGATATATAAATTAAATAAAGTGTTTAGAAAAAAAGAAAAAAGAAGATCCCTTGACACGTGTAATGAAAAAACAAGAATATATATTTACATATATATATATAAATAAATAGTAAGAATGCAACAATGTTTTATAGTATGCAATAATACAACAGTATAATGCATTTCGTTTCGTTTCTTATATATATATATATATTTCTTTTTTATATTGTATATATATATTTTTTTTCAGAAGGTGGCAGACAGATCGGACCTCATGCTTGTGCAATTTGTCAAAATGTGGTAGAAGGAAATGCTCAAAGTCGTGCATTACCACGCAGTCAAGCATCCCAATATGGTTTAAGGGAGGATCAAGTGACACCAGGAGCACGAGTTTGCAACACCTGCAGGTGCAAAGCTGTACGAGGACGTTACACAGCTTGTCCCCTACCGGGTTGTCCTAATCTCAATAATACCAGTTCCAAGACACGAGTGAAACGATTACGTGCACTTCCAGCCAAATGGCTCGATTTGCCATCTGAAATTAGAGAACCCATTATTCAAGAATTTCGTGAGTCCAAATATTCAAATAGTTTATTTTTCAAATAATCAAATATCTGCTTTTTCTCTCTTCTTTTTTCTCTCTCTCTCTCTCTCTCTCTCTCTCTCCTAAAAACCATTGTTAACGACGAAAGAAAGAAAACCTTGTCCCTTAAATTTTCTTTGATTTCTAATTTTTTTAGAGATACCCAACAGCGCTACCAAGTGTTGTTCGGCTTGTTTCAATCGGATATCACGACGTTTGGCACCACATTTGGCAGGTGGTACCGAAATCTCCGAAGATGGGACCGATTTGTTGGCAAGACAATGGACGGATGAGGAATTGGATCAATTGAAGAGAGCTTTGCGCGAACACGGTACTAATTGGCCAAAAGTGGCCGAACAAATCCCTGGAAAGACGAATCACCAGTGCAAAAATTATTATTTTGCTTATCGGAAAAAGTTGAGCTTGGATCAGGTTGTAGCCGAATATTATCAATCATTGGGTGAAGAACGAAGACCTTGTCTGACCGACGAGGAAGAAAGTGGTAGCAGTACGAGTAGTTGCGATGAATTAGCCGTAAATATACATACATACATACATACATATATATATATAAAAATTTTTCTTATAAATGCAATAGTTATCTCAACCGAGATGATGACATGTATGAAAAGAAAAAGAAGAAAAAGAAAAAGAAAAAAAAAGATAACAAAGATATATGAAATACTGTGTTTTTTAATGTTTCTCTTTTAGGTGCATGATTCAAGCGACACAGCAAGTGCTGGAAGTCCGGCTAATAATATATCAGGCAATACAAGTGCACAAACCACATCTTCGGGATCAGCCTCATTACCCATAACCTTTTCACGATCAACGGATCCAAAAATTGGTGATAAACTCGCAGACATAGCAGTCGTTTCTTTGGTACCACCAGTGAGCATTGGATCATCTCAACAATCCTCGGTCAGTGGTGGTGGTAATGGTACTATCGTATCAGCGGGCAATAGAGAAGATTACGATAGTTCTGCCACGGTAAGATGGCGCTAAAGTATTAGGAATGTTTTGGGGAAAGTATGATTGAATAATAATAATAATGCGCTTTAGTCATTATATAAAAAATTAAAATACGCTTTGCGATAGTTACCGTGAAACGTTATCTTATTGATAGTATTTCTTATCGGTTGACTTGATTATCCTTAGCTATTTGATTTTGCTTATATACAGGTTGGCCCAAAAGATCTCATTAACAAAGGCCTTTTGTAGGTGTTCCATTTGAACAAAAAAAGAATTGGTGTAAAAGATGATCTCTGGAAGGTGTAATTGATTTTTAATATTAACTAGAAATCTTTGGTCCATTCTGTGTATATATATACATACACACACACATATGTATGTATGTATGTATATGCATATACATATACGTATATCTTGGATACGAAATTATCTTTTATCATGATAGGGCCGTCTGATAGAGGTTCGGTGATTGTTCCAGGAGACGGCGGACGAAGGTCAGGGAGGTGCTGATTTGGACAATAATAGTGTCGTAGTGACGCTTACTACTGCCAGCAATACCAATTCTTCGTTGCAACAACATCCGCAAGCACCACCCGTCGTACATTCGCCACCTTCGACTACGAGTAACAATCCTCTAACCGTTAAAGATCTCATGTTAGGCGTCATTGAAATGCAGTTAAAACGAAATCCCAATAGTCCAGCCGGTACTGGTGGTCTATCCGTACCCGTTAATTCCGGTACACCGACGATATCGAGTATATTAAAGACGGATCATCGGAACGATATTACCTTTGTACGCGAATACAAGCCATCGTCGAGTATCGCAAGTACTGCCATGTCGAACAGAGACTCTAATTTAGCGACACTCTCCGTTGTTTCGAGTCATCACAGTCATCGTTCTGCACCCAGTCCTCAACAAATCAGTAAGTTCAATATAATGTTTGATATAGCCGATATCATGGAATAAGGAAAACTTATGGGATTCGATTCTTTTATTTCCAGGTCAAATGCAAGCAACTATCACTCCTTGTCCTCCAACAACGCTTAGTAATCAAAGTTCATCGTCGGATTTGTTACCTAAGGAAGGCCTAGTCGTGATGCAGGTACAACAGGCATTACGTGAGACCGAGGGTACCCTGGATTTGAGTATTAAGAAGCCAAGACAACAGCAAGAATACAATCATTCGATGCAAACGATTCACAAACCGTCGACGGTAACTCTGTATCGTTCGGAACCACCACCGGGTGCTTATTATCATCCTCATGCTCACCCCGAACAAGGACGTGGAGCTAAGAGCCCATTGATTTATGGTTCGTCGCCGAGACCTCAAGCTCCTTTAACACCGAAGATGAATAAAGTATCTGTACCGCCGCCTCATCCGAAATTGTCACCAAAGTTAGGTAACATCGGTACGGCCACTCACAAAGGTGGATCCATAACTCACGGTACACCAGTGTCGAGTGCTCGTTACGAAGGTTTGCTCAGACAAATGACACCTCCAGGTAACCCGAGTGGCGGTGTCGGTACTACGAGCGGACCTACCGGTGGTAGTTCGGTGAATACGTCGGGAAATCAAGGTCCGAAAGACGCTGGTTCCATAACCCAGGGCACGCCGGTTCATCCGTTCACCGTAGAAAAACGTCCGCCTATGTACGACTACCGTACGATTCGACACTCACCTGTGACCACTGGTAACGTTCCTGGACAAGGTCAAGGCCAATCGGTCACAGCCGCAGTAGTGGTCACTCATAGCAATCAATATAACTCGTATTCGAGTCGACCACCGCCTAGCTACACGATGGAACAGCAATTGTCCTCGAGGCAGATTATCATGAACGATTACATAACCAGCCAACAAATGCACGCTCGTAGCCGTGGCAGCGGTGGTACCTCGGAAACCGCCGCTAAAAACGAGGCACCCTCGACCCTTTATTATACCGGCACTCCACCACCTCAAACGCACACTCAACCTCGTCAAGGAGTTATCCAAAGGCATAATCCGCAAAAGCAAATACATTATCCACCTCCGCCGCCAGGATTAGAGGCCTTCTCCAGTCTGGTAGATGTCGCGGTACAACAACCGAGTCTTCCAGTTCCACATCCCCATAGTCACCCTGCCTCGAGTAGCGGTGGCCACGAAGGATTAGGGAAAACGATGGCGGATAGATTGCTAGCCGACCGTTACGTCGATAACAACAGAGCGTTCCGCGAACAAGAGATACGTTTGCAGGAGCACCGTTTGGTGATGCAACAGCAACAGGCTGAACATAGAATGGCCGTTGCGCATCACCATCAGCGTGACAGAGAGAGGGAACGCGATTTGGTACATTTGCGAGAGAAGGAAGAGCACAGGTTGCAAAGGGAAAAGGAGTATCAACAGTTGGAACACCGTTTGGCTGTTCAGCAACATCATCAGCGTGAGAAGGAGATTCAGCAGCAGGAGCACCGTTTGGCACAGCAACGAGAGAAGGACATACAGCACGTCGATCATAGACTCTCGGCACAACAAAGGGAGAAGGAGATACAACACGCCGAGCATCGTATGACAGTTCATCAGCAAAGGGAGAAGGAGATTCATCAGCAGATGGCAGCGGCTGCAGCTCAGCGAGAGAAGGAACATCAGGAACATCGTTTGAATGTGCAGCAACGAGAGAAGGAAATACAACAACAGCAAGAGCAAAGGCTCGCGATGCAGCAACAACGAGAGAAGGAAATTCAACAGCAACAGCAGCAACACGCGGAACATCGTCTAGCCATGCAACAACAAAGAGAACGAGATTTGGCTCATCTGCATCAACAACAGCAACAGCAGCAACATATACAACAGCATATTCAACAGCAGCATCGCATGGAAGCCGAGAGACGACACATGGCGCAATTGTATCGCGACCAACAGCAACAGCAACAACAACAATTGGACAGGGAATCCTCGAGATTGCTAAGCAGTGGATTTTCTCAATCTTCGAGACTTCAACAACCGCAGCAACCGCAGGCCCAACAACAGTCGCAATCGTCGTCCCGTCAAAATCAATCCTCGAATCAGCAGCAAAACGAAACTTCGTCGACTTTGACAGCAGCTAGCTTGATAGATGCCATTATAACACATCAGATTAATCAAAGCGTAGAAAACGCTGGAGGTAGTGCAGCATCGAATAATCAACCCACGCGACCAGGCGATCGACTGTTCCAAGTAAGATAACACAGTAGTAAAGATATAAAATAACGATATGTGCAGAATTAAATTCCATTATCCCTTACGGTTACACGGGGATCGTTTTGGTTAAGTATCTACAACTAGAAAAACAAATATTTTCTAGGAATTCCATCTGGACACGCCGGCAGAACCTAACGGTATGGTACACAGTCCAGCCGGAGAAGGAAGAGGAAACAGTGGAGCAGGTGGTGGGAGCGGCAATGGAAGTGGAAACAAGGCTATTACTCTAGGGGAACACGTCGATCACATCGTAACTAAGGATTACGGACCTCCCCATTCGTCGTATAGATCTTATACCGGGTAAGAATCTTCTCTCGAAGAAAACTCCTCGAGTATAATTGGAAACATACATTTATAAGCGAACGTAAACGAAAAAATAATAATAATAAAATAAACAAAAAAAACTAGAGTCTCTGTACGGTTTCCCTCGTACGATAGATATCAGATTTCGGAGGAACAATGGAAAAGGCGGAAAGGAAACGAAGCGGACTCTGTGAAGGCTGCTGACGACCGACAGATAATCCGAGTTGCTCAACAACAGTCGCAGCAGCAACAGCAGCAGCAACAGCAACAACAGCAACAGCAACAGCAACAGCAGCAGCAGCAACAACAGCAGCAGCAACAGCAGCATCAGCAATCCTCATCCTCCGTGGGCAAACAACAATTCCATTCCGTCGAACCGGTCTCTCCTCCGGAAGCCAACACTAATCATTACGGGCGTCGCTTCTACGAAACGAGCACTGCCACCTCGACTTCCGGGACACCCTCAAACAAGCCACATCTATCACCACTGGATTACGTTAAGAATAAAATCGTGGAGGTGATGCGTACGTCCGAAGATGATAAAGCTGGATCGGCAGGAACAGGAGGAGGGGAAAGAAACGGAGGAGGAGGAAGTGGTGCCAGTTCGGGTGGTGCCGTTGGTGCTGCTGGAGGTTCTACCGGTGGTGGAGGTGGTGGTGGTGGTGGTGGTACTGGTGGTATAGTAGGTGGTACTCCTGGAGGAGTTGTTAACAGCGGCGCTGCTGGTGGTGGTGGTGGTAGTAACAGTGGTAATAGTGCCAGTGGTAGTGTCGTTACTGGTAATAACGCTGGTTCTGGTCCTGGTAACTCATCGGCTGTTGAAAAGGACGAAAAATCAAATATAAACGTCGATAGTCCTGCTAACAGCGAAATGATAGTCGACGAAACACCTAAACAAGCTCAACAACAATCTGCTAACCAAGCTACCCCAGCTCCACCAGCTCCCACTACTACTTTCTATCCATTCAGTGCATTAGGTGTGCACACAGGACCACCTCCGGCGCCTCCACCTCCCACCTCGGTCTCAGCGGCCGTTTCCAAATCCGAACAGATGCAACCGGAACCAGCACCTTTGCTTTCCGCTCAATACGAGCCACTTTCGGACGAGGATTGATAGTCTGTTGATCCTTTAGTTAAGGGCAAGTCGAAGCGCCATGACGCGTTTACTAGGATATTTCAACAGTGTCGTACGTTTCGACGAGTACGAATTGGATAGTAAAACAAGAAACAGGTGTTGATAAATGATATATATATATATACATATATATATATATTATATATTATATATATACATACACTGTCGGACGATAGACGTTACGTCTTTTTCTTCTTATTTTTTATTTGTTTCTTTCCTTTTTTTCCTTTTAAATCTACTTTCATCTCAAAATCACGCGTGATGTCTCAACAACGACTGTCCTTTTTGTTTTCATTCCTTTCCTTTCTTTCTTTTGATTTTTATTTTCATTTCACGTAGTCCTATTTTTTCATTCTTCTTCTTCTTTTTTCTTATTATTTTTTTTTTTTTAAATACAGATTTCAAATGTATACTTTGTAGTGAAATGACAAACCCAGGGGCGCCTTTTAAATTGGGGGAAGAAACTTAGGCGTGTCATTTTTATAAATTCTACTATGTAATATTATTGTAATTTTTTTTGTTTTTTTTTTTGTTTTTGTTTTAATTCGAACGTCATTCCCAATGCGGTCCACTGGTGCTGCCAGTGTTACGCTGTTGTTGTTGCTGGTGGTCGCAAATGCTCAAAAATAGTGAACGGTTTTTTTTTTATACTTGATTTTCCTCCACTTCTTTTTCTTAACACAACCATCTCATCCCTCCCCTCACACCTGTCTTCTCCCACATGATTTCGTTCTACGTCTTTGTTATATCAAGAAATATATCGTTTGTCGAAAGATCTCGATCAATTTTTAAAGAAATAAATAGATTAATTTTTTTTTGTCCTTCGATGCGTTGGTATCACTGTCCTATACTATTACTTGGATCAAAGAGAGTCGACGTATATATGTATATAATAATAATAATAGTTATTATTATTATTATTATTATTATATTATTATTATTATTATTATAATCATTATTAAAAAAAAAACAACAACAAAAGTAGATTATATTATATAGAAAATGTAAAATTTCATATTTGGTTTATATATATATATTTTTAAACGAGGACATTTTTTTTTTTTAAATAATTATATACCATTTAATACGAATTCATCATTTCTTTTTCTTCGAAACTGCGACGTTCGATGGACGTACTTCTATGCCATTTTTCAAAATGGCAAATCGTGTCCTAAAAGGATTCCATTTTGATTTTAT